>NC_133329.1:347874725-348174725 GCF_042186555.1 Aquarana catesbeiana | reverse complement strand
TAGTGTTACAAGGTCTCAGCTGTGAATGGGGAGCAGGTGTGTTAAATTTGGTGTTATCGCTCACACTCTCTCATACTGGTCACTGGAAGTTCAACATGGCACCTCATGGCAAAGAACTCTCTGAGGATCTGAAAAAAAGAATTGTTGCTCTATATAAAGATGGCCTAGGCTACAAGAAGATTGCCAGGACCCTGAAACTGAGCTGCAGCACGGTGGCCAAGACCATACAGCAGTTTAATAGGACAGGTTCCACTCAGAACCGGCCTTGCCATGGTCCACCAAAGAAGTTGAGTGCACATGCTCAGCATCATATCCAGAGGTTGTCTTTGGGAAATAGACAAATGAGTGCTGCCAGCATTACTCCAGAGGTTGAAGGGGTGGGGGGTCAGCCTGTCATTGTTCAGACCTTATGCCTCACACTGTCGTCCCAGAAGGAATCCTCTTCTAAAGAAGATGCACAAACAGTTTGCTGAAAACAAGCACACCAAGGACATGGATTACTGGAACCATGTCCTGTAGTCTGACGAGACCAAGATAAACTTATTTTTTTCAGATGGTGCCAAGCGTGTGTGTCAGAAACCAGGTGAGGAGTACAAAGACAAGTGTGTCTTGCCTACAGTCAAGCATGGTGGTGGGAGTGTCACGGTCTGGGGCTGCATAAGTGCTGCCGGAACTGGGGAGCTACAGTTCATTGAGGGAACCATGAATGCCAACATGTACTGTGACATACTGAAGCAGAGCATGATCCCTCCCTTTGGAGACTGGGTCGCAGGGCAGTATTCCAACATGATAACGACCCCAAACACACCTCCAAGACCACTGCCTTACTAAAGAAGCTGAGGGTAAAGGTGATGGACTAGCCAAGCATGTCTCCAGACCTAAACCCCATTGAGCATCTGTGGGGCATCCTCAAACGGAAGGTTGAGGAGGGCAAGGTCTCTAACATCCACCAGCTCCGTGATGTCGTCATGAAGGAGTGGAAGATGTCTCCAGTGGCAACCTGTGAAGCTCTGGTGAACTCCATGCCCAACAGGGTTAAGGCAGTGCTGGAAAATAATGGTGGCCACACAAAATATTAACACTTTGGGCCCAATTTGGACATTTTCACTTCGGGGTGTACTCACTTTTGTTACCAGCGGTTTAAACAATAATGGCTGTGTGTTGAGTTATTTTTAGGGGACAGCAAATTTACTCTGTTATACAAGCTGTACACTCACTACTTTACATTGTAGCAAAGTCTAATTTCTTCAGTGTTGTCACATGAAAAGATATAATAAAATATTTACAAAAATGTGAAGGGTTTACTCCCTTTTGTGAGATACTGTGTATATCCCCAGTGCTGTTCAAGCACTGGGGATATACACAGTATCTCACAAAAGCGGTTCAAGCCTTCCTTTCAGATCGCTCTACTGCAGGGTAGTCTTCCTGGTCACGATTGCAGATTGACAGCAGTGAGAGCATGCGATGTGGAGGACGGTCTATGTGGACAGCTTTACCCCAGATGCCTGCATACTTAGATGTGCCTCTTTTAATCATCAAGCATGTGAGTTGCTAAATGTTGTACCTTCATTAAATGTAACCATATTTCTACACTTAGAGGCGCCTCTCTTTTATACCCTCTACTCTAGCTCCTGCTGCATTTTGCTTCTAATCCCCTTGTGGAGGCTTCCATTTGTGAATGGCCATTTTATGGTTACACAACCAAATCACATTGCTATTTTTTTTTATATGGACTATAAACTGAGGGACCTATGAATAAATGGTTGTGGAATGAATCATTTGAGTTTCCATTATTTCTTATGGGGAAATTCTCTTTGATATACAAGTGCTTTGTATTACAAGCATGTTTCCAGAAGGAATTATGATCGCAATCCAAGGTTTTACTGTATTTTTAATTTTTTTTAACCTGCTGCAAGGACAGTAAAGCTGGCCCTAGAATTTTCAAATCTTGGCAGGTTCAGCAGTAATCAGATGAAATTCGAACCATCTACGGGCAGGCTGGTTGTACCGACTTGGCTACAACCAGCATGCTGGATTTTTAAATGCGATTATTGCCAGTGGCTCCCTGTGCCCCCTTGCCGAGAGAACACAATAGCTTTGCAGGAGGGACTCCCCCATCAACACTGACTGTGTTAATGGGAGAATCGAGTGATTTTCTTTTCTGCAACCACAAGAGACACAAGAGAAAGTCGTATCATATATGGCCTGCCTATTTCTGCTTAACCTGTTTTATGATCATAAGCTTTTAATCCTATTAAATGCAGTAAAGGGTCAGAGTTGTACCCTACATCTAGAGACAGAGCACAGAATGAAGTATACAATATGACTATCCCGTAGCTCTTATCACATAAGTAGATCTACATTACATATTAGGTATATGTCAGTAAGTACAAAATATTATAAGCAAAAACACTGACACTTGATTAACAAGATATAGTTCTATCCAAATATGCATACTGAGCAATGTCCTTTTAACGACAGTACTAAAGCTATAGGGGGTCTCTTAAACTGAGACTAAACTTAACTATTAAAAAACTGCAAGTAGGCAGCTCTTTATTGCAGAAGAAATATCAACTGTCTCTTCTGCAATAACACTTACCCACCTGTTCACAGTCTTCTATTGAATGCAAACTGAGCTGCACATGTGGTTTATTTCTCACTTTAAGTTGGCCATACATCAATAAGTCAGGGATTGGCAGTGTGTGCATAAACATTTGATCCGTCCGATCCAATGTATCAGCAAAAGAAAAACCTAGTGCACAGGGCACGGTATGACCCCACAGGATTTTAAATGACAGACCACATGTGAGATACAAAAGTATTTATTATACACAATATACAATTCCAATATCAAAAAGGTTTGTCATTAAAAGTATTAACATATATAGGCATGAAACTTAGCTGCCCTGTACAAAGATTTTGGGCTAGCAGGAATCCATGCCAGAAATGACGCCTGACATGTTTCGGACAATGATGTCCTTCCTCAGAGGCTTATTCTGTGTACACATGACCGGACTTTCGACAGACTGAATCACGTCGGACTTTGATGGACTTTTCAATGGACTTCCGTCGAATCGGACTTGTCTACACACAATCACACCAAAGTCCGATGGATTTGACCATGATGACGTACGACTGGACTAGAATAAGGAAGTTCATAGCCAGTAGCCAATAGCTGCCCTAGCGTCGGTTTTCGTCCGTCGGACTAGCATACAGACGAATGGATTTTTCGACCGGACACGAGTCCATCGGAAAGATTTGAAACATGTTTTAAATCTAAAGTCCGGTTTTCGACAGAAAAGGTCCGCTGCAGGTCCGATGAAGCCCACACACGGTCGAATTGTCCGACAGATTCGTTCCGTCGGACAAGTTTGGTCGAAAAGTCCGGCCGTGTGTACACTGCATTAGTGTCACTTGGAACAATCGTGTTGTGTTTTTTGTTTTTCTACAATATGAATATGATAAAGATTAGTACAACAAAGTAATAATATAAATCAGAATATATTACTCATTGGAGTTACACTTTCAACAAAGGTCTGTCATTTAAAATCTTGAGGGGTTATACTGTGCCCGATGCACTAGGTTTTTCTTTTGCTAAGTTGGCCATACACTGCAGGCTGAGCAAAAAAATTCAAACAGATCCTCCCTCTATGCTATACAGCGAGGAAGGACAATCCCCCTCTGTGCCCATTGCAGCACCAGCGTCTTTCAAATACCTGAACAGTGGCTGCATCCGACAGGCTGAATGTACAAATCGTATCCAATTTCAGTTAGCGTGTTTCATACTTTTTCCCTGTGTCATTCCATTTTATTACACATAACATAATTTGTGAACTTATTTGTTTTGGTTTCTTTGTATGTATGGATTGCATGGGTTATTTTCATGTCAATAGCACCTTCAGAAATATATTTACCTAGAAAAATGGTGGCGTGTTCAATCCTTATTTTACCCGCTGTATATCAGTTTGTTAACAAAAAAATACTCTGGTCTAACTGAATAGTACGGTTTTAAAGTGGAACTAAACCCATCAATTCACTGGTTTAAAAAAAAAAAGTAAAATTTCTGACATGCTGTGAATGCTAACTGTCGCATTTGCTTGTGTTTTCAATCAAATAATCAAATGGCTGGAGTCAAATCTGATCACACGTACAGCACCATGGCACTTGCAGATCAAACAGAAGCTAACATGACAGATTCCTTGCCTGAAAAGTACAGGGTTTAGATCCGCTTTAAAATGATGACCTGTTTAAATTAAATATAACAGGTCAACACTTTTACCTATGTTGCTTGCAACAGGCGGCACAGTGGTGTAGTGGGTAGCACTCTCACCTAGCAGTAAGAAGGGTCGCTGGTTCGAATCCCAACCACAACACTACCTGCCTGGAGTTTGCATGTTCTCCCTGTGTCTGCGTGGGTTTCCTCCGGATACTCCGGTTTCCTCCCACACTCCAAAGACATGCTGGTAGGTTAATTGGATCCTGTCTAAATTGTCCCTAGTATGTATGAATGTGAGTTAGGGACCTTAGAGTGTAAGCTCCTTGACGGTAGGGACTGATGTGAATGTACAATATATATGTAAAGCGCTGCGTAAATTGACAGCGCTATATAAGTACCTGAAATAAATAAATAAACTACATGTTAATGCAAAGTCAAGTACATGACACCTTGACATTTGTGTGTCTCTGCCCATCCATTCAATATACCATTGTGTCAGTACAGCTTACACTCAGCATAACATGAGAAATTTCTGTAGTGACATAGTAAGAAATCTTTTTTTTTTTCTGCTTCACACATGTTCAGCCATGATTCTCTATGGAGCAGTGTATGCACACCAGTCCTATTTTTCAAATTCTTTCACATGTTCCCTATCATTTAAAGCTGAAGTTTAGCCAGGAACCCCCCCCCCACCCAAACTAAACTTTAGTCCCCCAACCCCCTGTAGGCTAATCCCCCGGTAGATCTGCAATACAAGCTCGCCCCAGACCAATCTTGTTGCTTCTCCTTGTAGGAAACTCATCCTGCCACAGTTGGAGTCCTCAGGACCCGTGAGCCTTCCCCTCCAGGATGGACAGCAATGGCAAATGTCCATGTCACTAGGACCTGAAGACTCCAAGAGTGGCAGGATGACATCTGGACAGGGGGAAGCAACAAGACTGGTCCTCAGTGAGCTTGGAATGCAGAGGTTGTCCACCGGTCTTTAGAGATGCCACAGAATGCCATGTGACTGCAAATTCAGGGAAGTAAAAAAAGACATCACAAACAAACAAACGATTTCCCAGCATACTTACCATCCAGTCTGCAAATATATGAATAATTTAGTTCCTTGGTGTGTGCCCCTGTGTGAGTGATTTATAAAAAAAAAGCCTGCTATACCTCATTTCACAGCTCTTCTCAGCAATCACATGATCAGCTGGCTCTCTCTCTCCTCTCCCGAGTGATGTCAGCGGGGGAATCTCGACCCCGCCCGCTGCATCTATCAGATGGGGAGAGGAGAAAGCCAGCTGATCATGTGATCGCTGAGTAGAGCGGTGAAATGAGGAATAGCAGGCTTTTTTTTTATAAATCACTCACACAGGGGCACACAGGATTAGAACACAGAGGGGATGGTATGAAGATGTGAAAGTGGCTTAACAACCACTTTAAGGGCAGGTATGCCTGGGGGGAGTCCACCCCACCTTAAAGGCACAGGGATGCACATGATGCCCAGCAAAAGCACAATGGCAACGAAGGCATCCAGTGCATCTCTGCGCCCAATTCATCCAACTGTATATAAAAGTAGCAACCACCCCAACCTATAACTGGTCTTTGCAACAAGGTGCACATGGATGGCCAATCCACACTTTACAAACAAAATTTCCCAGCACACTTGCCAGCAAGCCTGCAAAGCAAACAAATTGACCCTGTCTAACAATTTACATTAAAAATAGAGGATTTTGTTTGCACACATTTGCAAATATATGCGTAAGCCACAAGGTCCATGCCAAGGGACCTCTGTATATACTGCAGTCCTAACTATAAAGTTCCACAGCCTCCATAAGTAAACAAAAAGTCTTTGGAAAAGTTTTTGTGTGGGAATTGGTTGGAAGAACAATTGTCAAGAAATGGGCTTTAAAATTCAATAGAATGTAAAAATAAATTTTTTTTTTTCCCTTTAGAGATATTTCATGAAAATGTACTGAAAGGTTATTTTGTGTAGTCTGTTTAAACATAACCTGTGCTAAGCAGTAAAGGACACCAGAGTAAGTTGGGATGAACTGATGTAATGGTTCAGCTTTCTTATGAGAGAACAAGCACACATTATTTATAATATAGAAGGATCTTAGTTCTGCAGTTGCCACTTCAGTAAATGTGTTTAGAGCGCGCTCAACATTTGCTTTCTGCTTGGTTGCCATCAGGCAATAGTTCTCCATAATTCGAAGCTGGATGTGTCCATGGAGACTTTGCAGCTTCAGCTCCTTAAGAAGTTTCTCTGCTGTTCTGACAACAAGCTGTACAGACTCTTGCTTTTCTGTGGAGTTCCTACACAAAGATAGGATAAACAAAATTGAATTTCATTTTCATTTATGTGAAGGAGCTGCTGATAAAAATCAAAAACATAGAACATGTATAATTTATATTGCACTAAAAAATTTCTAAGATTTCAACTCTACTGTGTTAAAAGCCAAAATTGAAAGTTAGCAGTATACATCACCAGGAGAGAAAGTTAGCTGTATTTATCACAATGTCTCAACACATTATCACTTACCACAAATATCTACAGTACTCAACTTCTGAGACTCAGATATTTGTATACATTGCTATAATAAACTTGTTTCTTTCTCATCGATTGAGGGACATGGGAAGTCATCTACTGTTGGGTGATACCGATGCCTAAAGGAGAATTTGACACTGGCCATTAAAAAAATAAAAACTGTAGGCCAGCCCAGGATAACCCCACCTTTTTCCAGCATGCCCCAGTCCTTTGTTAGTGCCTTAGGAAGATGGACATCATTTCTTCAGTTCTGCTGGGAAAATTCTAACCATTTTTGCTGGCTTTTGTCTCTGATTTTTCCCAATTTTTTTTCTCCAGTCAAGATCTCTATATTGCAGCTATCCAGATCAGCCTTTACCCAGACTCCAATGGACTGGACATTGCGGGGATAGTCTGACAGTGACCCATGGCCATTGGGTTCTGCTTTAGGCACCTTCCAGACACAGTTCTGTTTACACTTTAGCCATGAAGCACTTTTCAGGCCCAAAGCTGCTGGCATTGCCTATGTGCTTGCCCTGCCTCTGAAGACTCACAATATTAGTAAGACCATCAGGCTGAGTACCAGATGCTACCTCCCTATTTGTACTGCCGGATGCCTTTGAATTTCCCTTTCAGATGGTTATTGTGGAGGGAATTAACTCTGAAGGACTGCGTGTGAGACGTATGTGCTCAGCACTCTCCTTGCCCCCCATTCAGCATTGAGACAGCTGTGGCTACTGCTTTGTAAAAAGTGTCCCATGGAACTCCAGTCCCCAGTCCATTCTACTGTTTGTCTAATGTAACCTTGGAGCAGAGGTTACTCATCGCGGATTTGCCACTGAGCCACCATAACAGGCAAACCACTAAGCCACTAGAGCAGGGGTCTCAAACTGGCGGCCCTCCAGCTGTTGTGAAACCAACAAGTAGAATGCCTTTAATGCCCAGTTTGCGCTGGTGTGCTCTGCCCTTCTCTGTGTTCTGGCTGTGACCTGTGGTAGAAAGTGTTAAATCCTCAAAAGAGATCTCTCCATTGCTACAGTGCAATCCTTTTTGATGAAAGGATGTGGATCAGATGTCTGGAGTTCTACAATTCAGTTGTAATGACTTTCTGGAAGCATTCAAGCTTGTGTCCAAAATGGGTCTTGTTGTCCACACAGATGCACAAACCATCTGTGTAGCCCTGGGGAGCAAATACTGTATCCAAGAAACGACTGACTGGCTTGGCCTCCAAAGAATGCCACTTCATCATGCCTACCCTTGATATCATCATGATGAACATCACTGAAGGTCAGAGCTTTCACCATTCCTGGAGTAGGCACACCCAGACTCTAAGCCTGGCTCTCTGGCTGTATGCAAAGGCTCGAAGCAAGAAATCTTCAGCAGGAATAAGTGCCCCTACCTTTCCTAATCGAGGAATGTTTCAGATCTTTGTGGGTCCTTTGGTAGTTTGCCCTTCAAGCATCCAGGTGCAGAGAGCACGCCTTTAGGTTTACAGACTTTCCCCTGACCCCTTATGGTCTTCTCAACCCAGGAGTTCTTACTCTAGCTTCTGTGTGAGTTTGACTCAAGAGCTGTGTCCCACCCTGGCCACCACTCTCTCTCTCATGGGGCATGTAGGACCATTAGTAGTATTTGGTACCCATGGGTATTTGGTACCCATTAGTGTCACCATCCCTCTCCTTCTTCAGTGGGACCCTCTGACCTACTGGATCAAATGAGATCAGCACTAATTGTTCTCTGTCCTGATGGGGCTCTGAATCCTCACTTTCTCCAGCACACCTAGTACTCCTCAGGGTGTTGGCTCCACATTCTCATGGGGTACTAGTGTACAACAATCAATCTAATTGCCTTGCTAGTCCGCTATGTGGGTTACCGGCACCACCATGATGTTGCAGTTTTGAATCTTGGCTGATTTTGTATATGCTCCTAGCTGTGACTGCCAACCACCCATCTGACCCTATGAAGGTATTTTATTGCTTTTTATACACGTTTTCAATAAATATTTTTGTTTTATATGTTTTTTTTTTTTTAGTGGTGCTTAAACAATCCTGAGTCCTTTTGCTGTAAAATATATGTGTAAGGGATATGGCACCTTGTTCTACCATAGACTCTGCTATACAATTGTCCACAGTGTCCAAACCTCCTGTAGACATCAGTAAAAAATAAAGAAAATTCATTCTCATAAGTGCCTGTTGTGTCAAACCAAATGACTTCAGAAACAATCACACAACAAGCAGGAAGTGAAGGTTGACAGGGAAGCTTTCACATTAGACCTACAAAATGGCAGGAGAGGTAGCTAAGATTCCGACAGTTTATTTTATCTCATTATCCTCCATTTAGAAATGAATGACACATTTTGAATTGAACTTGCTTTTAAATAAGAAGCAGACTAGAATACACTTCTTACCCCATGTTGCCATCCAAGTTGTCAAACACTTACCCGCCCACAGTATCATTATCTGGATTTAAACAGATCTCAATTATATTATATATGGTATTTTGTCCCGTCACTGTCTTTAAAAGATTTATTGAAATATCAGAGGACATCATCAGCTTCACCTGTGTACCTTGTGGAAAAGAGAAAACTATTAACCACTTGCCGACCATCCGCCACAGTTGGCAGAATGGCATGGCTGGGCGAAACGACGTTATGTAACGTCGCTTCGCCCTGTGGCCACTAGGGGCGAGCGCCCCCTGCTCGCCCAGAGAGCCGATGCGAGTTCCCGGTGGTCGCAATCACTGCCGGGCTCCCGCGATCGCTCAGGGCACACCGAGAACCAGGATCTGTGTGTGTAAACACACAGTTTCCGGTTCTCTGAGGGGAGAAGTGACTGATCGTCTGTTCATACATAGTATGAACAGCGATCTGTCATCTCCCCTACACAGTCCCCTCCCCCCTTCAGTTACAACACACACTAGGGAACACAATTAACCCCTTGATCGCCCCCTAGTGTTAACCCCTTCCCTGCCAGTGCCATTTTTACAGTAATCAATGCATTTTTATAGCACCGATCGCTGTATAAATGCCAATTGTCCCAAAAATATGTCAAAAGTGTCCGACGTGTCCGCCATAATGTCACAGTCCTGATAAAAATCGCAGATCGCCGCCATTACTAGTAAAAAAAAAAAATTATATTAAAAATGCCATAAAACTATCCCCTATTTTGTAGACGCTATAACTTTTGCGCAAACCAATCAATATACGCTTATTGCGATTTATTTACCAAAAATATGTAGAAGAATACATATCTGCCTAAACTGAGGAAAAAAAATAGGTTTTTTTATATATTTTTGGGGGAAATTTATTATAGCAAAAATTTTAAAATATTGCGTTTTTTTTTCAAAATTTCCCTCTTTTTTTGTTTATATCGCAAAAAATAAAAAACGCAGAGGTGATCAAATACCACCAAAAGAAAGCTCTATTTGTGGGAAAAAAAAGGACGTCAATTTTGTTTGGGTGCAACGTCGCACAACTGCGCAATTGTCAGTTAAAGCAATGCAGTGCCGAATCACAAAAAGTGCTCTGGTCAGGAAGGGGGTAAAATCTTCCGGGCCTGAAGCAGTTAAACAGACCATAATTCTAAACAGTGAAGCTTCTTTATCCTTTAATCCTTGCCTATGGTCCACTGTAAACGTGTTGTGACTGCTGCCCCATGTTTCCTGTTTCAGGATAGCTCCTATCTCTTGCAGCATCCTAATTTGCCACCCTTGCATGCAGGGACTAGAGTTGTTTCTCTCTACAATGATAACCAGAAGTTCAGGTAAGGAGCACTGAGAGAGCAGGAGGCAGCAGCATTGCAGGTTTAAAACTGCAAGTGCTCTGGAAAGAATTGTAACGCATAGTTTACTGGGGAATGTTTAATTCATTGTGCTGAATGTGTAAAACTAAAAACACTTAGGGTTCAATACTACTTTAAAAATCGATTATGTCCTGTTCTCATCCAGCAGCTTGATTCTAAACATTACCTAGTTGTCACAAAAGTTAAAGCACGTATCAAAGATCAAAAAAGTCCATGAGGTAGCAGAGATGCCCTAAAATAGATGCAGTCTTCAAAGAGACGATAACATAGAACCAATATATCCAAAAGGGTGGGGGCTTGTAATGAAAAGATAGGACACCAATAACACTTTTTCCGAAGAATGTTCTTCAGATGAGAGGAGCAGAACAACATTTTTATTTATCCCTCCATTCAGGAGAGAACAAGGAGGAGGGATAAATAAAAATGGTGTATACGATTACAGGTGATTAAAAAAAAAAATGTTTTCCCTCCTGCATCCCTTCATTTACCATAGAGCTTGTGCTTCATCTGAAGAACTGACCAATTATCGCTAAACATGTTATAAGCATTAAATAAATTATCATTTCATAAGAAGCCTTCACACTATTCAGATATATTTTTTTCTACATTCTCGTATTCTGAAGACTACATCCACAAATACTGAATAGGTCCCCTTTTTTCTGCCAAAACAGCCCTGACCACTGGAGGCATGGACACCACTAGACCTCTGAAGGTGTGTTGTGGTATTTGGCACCAGGCCGTCAGTGGCAGATCCAGGGCTGAAACAACTAATCAACATAATCGATAATAAAAATAGTTGTCAATATTTTCATTATCGATTAGTTGGCCAGACGATTAGTTGGCCTGCATACATAAAACACAATGCAGAACACATACAGCTCAGTACTTGGGTTGCCACCTGTCCAGGATTCACCCAGACAGTTCGGGTTTGGAATCATGCATCCGGGTTTCAGACTGCCTGAAACCCGGACACATTATTCAGGCTGGACTATGGCTTCCCAGCAGGGTTGCTGGCTGCAGATGTCTAAGCTGAGAGTGTCTGTTACACCCTCTTCCATGCTGTCCGAGGCCAGCACTAACAATCCCCCCCCCCCCCAAATACACAGAGACGGGAGAGGAGAGAGGGCTCGATCTGCACCTCTTCCTCTCGCCCCTACCCCTCTGTGTCTGCCCACACTCCAAACCCCAGCACTGTGCCTCAGAAAAAGAAAGTGGGGGGCCGGAAATTTGTCCAGCAGCCTCAGATACATCTGGATGAGAGGTGCTGACTGCCAAGGGGTGAGTGAGCTCACCATCCATCCCTGTCTGTGACTGAAGTCTCCCCCTTTCTCTCTCCTTCCTCTGAGTGAGTACACTAAGGTAATTCAGAGTTCTCAGAGCAACCCTTACATAAGAGTTCCCCTTTACACCAGAGGCCACATTGTTCCCCCTTACATCAGAGTCCTCTCTGTGCATCAGAGTTCTCAGTGTTTCCCCTTACATCAGAGTCATATTTTCTAGACGTCCCTGTGCTATCGCTCCTGATGAGTGTCCTTCACACGAAATGCGTCAGTCATTTCGGGATGCAGACACATGTTTACAGTATACTTCAGAACATTTTTCACTTTTCAATTATGATTCCACTGTACATGTACACATATGGAATTTTTTGTTTTGTATGCATAATTCATCAATTGTGACCACTACATGGCACCAAGTTGATATATATTTGATGTACTCTTGATGTCTGTATTACATTCGCACATACACATGTGCCTGTAAATACTTTATGAAATTATATTTATTGCAATATCTTTTATATATGTGGTCTATGGTATTGATATGATTGTGCATTTCACTACGATCAATAAATATATATTTTTTATCCAGCCATCTCCACGGTGTCCATGACCTCATTTTAAAGTCCTAACTTTCCTAGTTATACCCTTTACACCAGAGGCCACATTGTTCCCCCTTAAATCAGAGTCCTCTCCTTACATCAGAGTTCCCCCTTAAATCAGGGTTCCCAGAGCACCCCTTATGTCGGAGTCCTCAGAGTTCTCCCTTACATCACAGTCTGCAGAGTCCCCCCTTACAGTGAAAGGGAACTCTGCAAGTTCAAATGTAAAAGGGGAACTCTGTGGACTCTGATGTAAAAGGTGACTCTTGTTATTAACTTCATATGATTAGAAATGTTATTTATTAGCAAAATAGATGTATAAAAAAAATTGCTGTGCGCTGCTTAAGTGTTCGGGTTTGACTTGAAGAAAAAGTGGCAACCCTACTCAGTACACCATCCATACATGTCAGTAAGTGATGGAACATGTAGTCCTGGGCAGGAGAAGGAAGTGGTTTAAAGTGATTCTAAAGAGCTGTGCCTGAAAGCTGCAGCACTGCTCTCTCTCTCTCCCTCCTCACAGGACACAGATGCAGCAGCAGGAGCAATTGCTATGTGGCTTGCTATGGGGGCAGTACAAACAAATGACCACTTCCCCTAAGCGAAATCGACGGCCTCAGCCGTCTGGGTTTAAAAGACCCCAGGGTCAGAAGAAACCCTGGGCCCCAAAGACACCCAAGCCCAACTCCAAGTCTACCTTTAGAAGGGGCGCCCCCGCTCTCACAGGTGGGGGGCAGGCTTCGGCTGTTTGGGGAGGCCTGGGAAGAACTGGTTCAAGACAGATGGGTCATTTCCACTGCAAAATACGGTTACAGAATAGAATTCCGGGAGATCCCCCCCGAACCGATTTCTGTACTCAAGGGTCCCGTCGGATCCAGAGAAAAGAAGATGCCTATTCCTAGCTTTACACCATCTGCTGACGCAGGGTGTAATTGTAAAAGTTCAGCACGAGGAAAGATTCAAGGGGTTTTATTCAAACCTATTCACCGTGCCAAAACCAAATGGGGAAGTAAGGCCCATTTTGGACCTCAAGGCTCTCAACTTCTTTGTAGACGTCCGATCCTTCCGCATGGAGTCGGTTCCTTCAATAATAAAGTCTCTGACAAAGGGAGACTACTTAGCATCCATAGATATCAAGGATGCATACCTTCATGTGCCGATCTTCGGTCCACATCAAAGGTTCTTACGCTTCGCTGTCGAGGGCAGGCATTTCCAATTTGTGGCACTACCCTTCGGTCTGGCCACGGCCCCCCAGGGTTTTCACAAAGATTCTTGCCCCAGTGTTGGCTTCCCTAAGGTCTCAGAAAGTCTCCGTAGTAGGATATCTGGACGATCTTCTTCTAAGGGAATGTTCTCACCCCATACTAGTTCAGAACGTGTCAAGAACAGTACGGGTTTTACAACACCTAGGTTGGATGCTAAATATGGACAAGTCAGCTCTTTGTCCAACCCAAGCCTTGGTGTATCTGGGTCTGGTCTTGGACACCGCCCAAGAAAAGGTGTTTCTTCTGCCCTTAAAGGTCGCCTCAATAGTGGAACTTGTACAGAAGGTGAGAAAAGTCAGGGACAAGTCAGCTCGAACCCTGGATCAGCCAATGGTTCTATCTCCACAGGTTCTATGGAACCTCTCTTGGTGGTTAAGAACCAGCAACTTAAAAAGAGGGAAATTTTTCCCACCGGTAGCCTGGAAAGTTGTAACCACGGATGCCAGTCTTCTCAGCTGGGGAGCAGTCCTAGAGGAAGCGTCTGTTCAGGGAATATGGTCCCAGACAGAAAAGACCCTGCCCATCAATTTATTGGAAATCCGGGCAGCTCGTCTGGCTCTGCGATTCTGGACATCCAGATTGCGGGGGCTTCCTGTCAGAGTCCAGTCCGACAACTCCACAGTAGTGGCGTATATCAACCACGAGGGAGGTACCAGGAGTCGGGCAGCCCAAAGAGAGGTAGATCATATATTGACTTGGGCAGAAAAACATGTGCCGTTTCTGTCGGCAGTGTTTATTCCGGGGGTGGACAATTGGCAGGCGGATTTCCTAAGTCGTCAAAAATTGTTTATAGGGGAATGGTCCCTGCATCCCGAGGTTTTTCTACAGATCTGCCAATACTGGGGGACCCCAGATGTGGATCTGCTGGCATCAAGATTCAATACCAAGCTTGACAGGTTTGTATCCAGGACCAAGGATCCGCTTGCTGTCGGGATAGATGCATTAGTGGTTCCTTGGGATCAGTATTCTCTGATATATGCCTTCCCTTCGATCGAAATTCTGCCGCACTTACTACGCAGAATACAGGAGGAACGGAAGCCGGTGATCTTAGTGGCCCCAGCGTGGCCCAGGAGATCATGGTACTCGGAGATTGTGAAATTGGCAGTAGGGGACCCATTGGTCCTTCCTTGCCGTCCAGACCTGTTGTCTCAAGGGCCCATATTCCATCCTTCTTTACGGTTGCTGAATTTGATGGCCTGGCTATTGAGACCAGACTATTGAAAGACCGTGGTATTATGGGTTCAGTCTTGTCCACTTTGATAAACGCTAGAAAGTCAGTTTCTAGAGCTATCTATTATAGAGTCTGGAAGTCATACATTTCTTGGTGTGAGAAAAGGAAATGGAACCCTTGTAGGTATACGATTGGAAGAGTGCTCGCCTTTCTCCAAACAGGAGTAGACTTGCAGCTTGCTTTAGGGACAATTAAGGGACAGATTTCGGCCTTATCGCTTTTTTTCCAAAGACCAATTGCATCCCATTCTTTGCTGCGAACCTTTGTCAAGGGAGTAACACACCTGAGGCCACCGCTTAAACCACCTTTACGTCCTTGGGACCTAAATTTGGTACTGTCAGCCTTACAGAGTCAGTCCTTTGAACCTATTAGGCATATTTTGTCCTATTAACCAGGAAATTGGTTTTCCTAGTGGCTATAACATCGGCTAGAAGGGTGTCAGAATTGGCCGCCCTTTCATGCAAAGAACCTTTTATGATTCTTCATTAGGACAGAGTGGTCATGCGCCCTCGTCCGGATTTTCTACCGAAGGTGGTTTCCAAATTTCATTTGAATCAGGATATAATTTTACCTTCCTTTTTTCCAAACCCTAAGACTAGGGAGGAAAGGTCGCTTCACTCACTGGATGTGGTGAGGGCGGTTAAAGTTTACTTGGAAATGTCAGCTCCCTTTCAGAAGACTGACAGTTTTTTTGTCTTGCCTGAGGGTCCTAAAAGAGGACAGCCAGCAACAAGTTCAATTATATTCAGGTGGATTCGCCAGACTATTGTCCAGGCGTATGGATTAAAGCGCAGGGTTCCACCCCGGGATTTAAGAGCACACTCCACTAGAGGGGTTAGTGCATCATGGGCAGTACGCCAGCAGGTGTCTATGGCTCAGGTTTGCAAAGTGGCCGCTTGGTCTTCAGTTCATACGTTCACCAGGTTCTACCAGGTGGATGTGAGATCTCAAAATGAGACTGTTTTTGGCCACAGCGTGTTGCAGGCAGCTTTATAGTCTCAGGCCCGTTTGGCTTAGGGATAATCTGTCCCCCCCCCCCTCAGGTGCATTGCTTTAGGACATCCCACATAGTCATTATTATGGTGCTCTATGTCCCGTGATGTACGATAAAGAAATACGGATTTTTAAAACAGCTTACCTGTAAAATCCTTTTCTTGGAGTACATCACGGGACACAGAGGTCCTGCCCCTCTTTTATGGGATCATCATTGCTTGCTACAAAACTGAGGTCCTTCCGGTATAGGAGGGGTTATATGGGAGGAATCGTCTTACTATTGGTTGCCAGTGTCCAATCACCTAAAGGTAAGCGTATAACCCACATAGTCATTATTATGGTGCTCTGTGTCCCGTGATGTACTCCAAGAAAAGGATTTTACAGGTAAGCTGTTTTAAAAATCCGTATTTACCACTGAAAAGGAGTCAATTCATCCTGATTGAACTACTACCTCTCAGGTGAACACTCCAGGCTATTGCCACAGAAAAGAAAAAAACAAAAACAGAGTTTAGTGTCACTTCATTAACATCTTAGAATAAAGGAGAGGAATTGGCTGGCTAAGAGGTGGAGGAGGCAGGATTTATTTTTACACTAAACAATATTTTTATTTTTCAGTAAAAATTCATAAATTTATACGTCAGGCTATTGCCTTTGAAAAGGAGTTGCTTCATCTTGATTGAACTACCACCACTCAGGTGAACACTCCAGAAATTTACCACTCAAAAGGAGTCGCTTCACCCTGATTGAACTATCACCTCTCAGGTGAACACTCCAGACATTTACCACTGAAAAGGAGTCGCTTCATCCTGATTGAACTACTACCTCTCAGATGAGCACTCCAGACATTTACCACTGAAAAGGAGTCAATTCTTCCTGATTGAACTACTACCTCTCAGGTGAACACTCCGGGCTATTGCCACAGAAAAGAAAAAAACAAAAACAGAGTTTAGTGTCACTTCATTAACATCTTAGAATAAAGGAGAGGAATTTTACACTAAACAATATCCTTATTTTTCAGTAAAAATTCATAAACATCCATTAGTTAATGGTACTCCTACACCCCTCCTTTTTCCCCTCACGTCTGTTTGGAGCGAGCAGTGCACGTTAGTTGCAGTCATGTACACTGCAAAGCCCAGAGCTCGTAGCCCATAACATAAAGCCCAAAGGTCATAGCCCAAAGCTATTAGCCTAGAGCCCAAAGCTCATAGCATAAAGTCTAAAGCCCATAGCCCAAAGCACATAGTTCATAGCCTAAAGTCAAAAGCCCATAGCCCAAAGCCCTTTTTGGGAAGTTGGATCACAAAGAATAATAAATGGACCGGAGTTTAGTGTCACTTCTTTACCAACTTACACAAAAGAAGCGTGATTGGGCGGCTAGGAAAGAAGGAAGCCCACAGCCCAAAAGCCCATAGCCTAAAGCTACTTTTTTGTTTAAGAAAACATACTTAAATTGTAATATTTTTTTTTAAACCAGAGTTTAGTATAATTTCTTTAACATCTTACAAAGAAGGAGAGTGATTGGCCGACTGTAATGCCGCGTACACACGATCGAATCTTCCGACAACAAATGTTGGATGTGAGCTTGTTGGCGGAAGCTCCTACCGTGTATATGCTCCATCGAACATTTGTTGTTGGACTTTCTGCCAACAAATGTTGGCTAGCAGGTTCTCAAATTTTCCACCAACAAATTTTTGTTGTCGGACTTTCCGATCGTGTGTACATAAATCCGTCGCACAAAAGTCCATGCATGTTCGGAATCAAGTACGAGCCGGAAGCGTTCATAATGGAGATATCACATGACTATTGAACTTCCTTTTTATCGGCTCGCTGTACGTCATGTATGTCACTATGTTCGTAATTGTTGGCCAACATTTGTATGACCGTGTGTATGCAAGACAAGTTGGAGCCAACAACCTTCGAACAAAATTCCACGGTTTTGTTGTCGGAAAGTCCGATTGCGTGTATGGGGCATAAGGCTCGATTCACATCTATGCATGTTGCTTTTGAGCATTTCTGCAGTGCTTTTTGCGGTGCTTGCTGCGTTTTTGGACACAGGTGTTTACATCGATTTCACCACAGTTTTGCCACGATTTGCGTCTTGCGTTTTTTTTTTTTTTAAACTGTATATAGCTGGTTGCTATGTAGGGGGACGGGAAGCTGTCAGCGGGCTTTCCCGCTGAATGTAAAAAAAAGAATTGCCAGTTAAAAAAAAAAAAATAGTGAAAAAAAACAGCGTGGGGTCCCACCCCAGGTCCATACCAGACCCTTGGCTCTAGTATGGATTCGGAGGGGACCCCCCCACGCCAAAATTCTTTTAAAAAATGGCGTGGGGTTCCCCCCCAAAATCCATACCAGACATTTATCCGAGCATGCAGGCCAGGAAAGGGAGGGGACGAGCGAGCGCCCCCCCCCCCCTCCTGAACCATACCAGGCCGCATGCCCTCAACATGGGGGAATGGGTGCTTTGGGGCAGGGGGGCTCTGCCGGCGGGGGGCTTATCGGAATCTGGAAGCCCCAGATCCCGGCCTACCCCCCATGTGAAAGAGTATGGGATACATGTAGGGTTACCACCTTTTCTTTGAGCCAAACCCGAACACTTCAGCGGGGCTTGGCATTTTTTTTTTTGTAGCATACACTATGAGATTGTAAAATACCTGGGACACCTCTGTGTGCCCTAGGGAAGTAGTAATGTGGCACGTGCAGCGGTGAACAGTGGGTGTAGCCAATTGCATATAGTGCAGGTGTGTGTAATGTGCAATATAGTGTATATGTAGTGTGTAATGTACAATATAGTGCAGGCGTGTGTAATGTACAGTATAGTGTATATAGTGCAGGTGTGTGTAATGTATAATGTTTGGTGGGGAGCATCCCAGTGTAATTTTGGGGGGTGGGGGGAGGTCTCCTGGTGTAGTATGGGGGGGACAGGGGAGTCCTCCTGTAAGGCATTGGCTGAGAATAGTTAAGCTGTGCATGATGCATGAGCCTAAGTATGTATGCGTATTGTATGGGGGGTGACGAGGACTGTATGTATGCGTATTGTATGGGGGGGGAGTGAGGACTGTATGTATGCGTATTGTATGGGGGGGGTGAGGACTGTATGTATGCATATTGTATGGGGGGGTGAGGACTGTATGTATGCATACTGTATGGGGGGGAGGACTATATACAGTATATATATATATATATATATATATATATGGTTTATGGGGGGGGCTGTATATATGGATGGTATATGGGGGGACTGTACATATAGATGGTACTGAGGGGAGGACTGGATATATGGAAGGTGTATGGGGGGGGGGGAGTGGTGAGGACTGTATGTATGGTGTATGTGGGGGGGTGGGGGGTGCGAAGAACCCTTTGAAATCCTGACATACTAAGATCACAAAAACGTACTTTACAAGCTAGTCTGACGCAATCTCCGCACACTTTTCAAAAGAGCAGCAGGAAACGCAGGGGCTCTGCCTTCAACCTCAAGTCCATGTCCCTTCTTCAGCCAGCCAGAGGAGAGCAACCCGCCTCTGCCTTTGTGTCCTCTGTGTCCCGTCTGCAGTACACTGAGCGGACGGAGGTGCGGCACGCGCCGCTGACATTGACAGTGCAAGGGGTACATAGGGAGGCAGCAGGAGCAGATACCATTACGATCCCGAACTCGGGACACAGCCGTAGTGGCACAGTTTAGGCAAGGCATGCTGCACAGGGAGCCACCGGCGGGTCTGAATAATGTGCACGGGTCTCAGGCGGGCAGAGACCAGGACACATGTCTCAAAACCCGTACTGTCCAGGTGAAACCCGGACAGGTGGCAACCCTAGCTAGAACTAAGTTTTTTATTTTTTCTTTCATATGTACAGTATCTGCACAAATTTTCTATTCTATTCAATCATAATATGTTTACTGCCCCTTTTACACATTTTTTTTCCCGCTCTGTTGACACCCGGAATGTTTACTGATGTCTTAGCCCACCTACAACGTGTAGCTGCAGAAATTCATACCAGTTTTCATATTTTCCTCTCTAAAGATCACATATTTCCAGAAGTATTTTTACAAACACTACAAAGACTTATCTGATCATTTTACTCTCTGTCCCAGACTGTCTATATTGCATGTCTGTGCTGTTCTGTGGCAGAGGGAGCTATGTGCACTTATATTAACAGGTCACATTGCATCATTCAGATGGTATGTACTGAACTTAATCAGCCCCCCCCCTTAAAGACCCCCATTAGATTAGAGTCCCTTTACATTACCCCCCTTTAAGACCCCCTTTAGCTCAGAGCCCCCTTGTATCAATGTGCCCCCCCCCCCCTGCAGACCTCTATTAGAGAGAGACTTACTGGCAGGAGTAGGGGCTGTCGCTGGAGCCACTGCAAAGATGTGTGTGGGAAGTTGGGGACAGGGCCGGAGTTAGAGGGCGGAGCTGGGTGGTGGAGCAGCTGTCCGGGCGGGGGTGGGGTGCGAGAGAGAGAGTGAAACCGCAGCAACTGCATTGAAGGCTACCCCCCGTTGAGTTCCCACGCTGGCTCCAGTCATCCGTGGGACTGGAGGTGTGTCAAAACCTGGACTGTCTGGGTCATTCCCGTACAGGTGACAACCCTAGGTACACTACCCCTACCCATTCACCAAAAAAGTAGTGTAGTATTAAATAATACAGTAGACAGTTTTTGACAAGTCTTTTATTAAAATTATCTTCTTCTTCTTCTTCCACGCTTGGGGAAGAATCTGGGGGGGGACCCCACGCTATTTTTTTTTTCACAATTTTTTTTTTTTTATTTCTTAGCTGTCAATTCTTTTTATTTATTTATTTTTTACATTCAGCGGGGAAGCCCGCTGACAGCTGATGACTCATCGGTTGTTAACCACTTGCCGACCGCCACACGACTATGTACGTCGGCAGAATGGCACGGGCAGGCATAAGGGCTTACCTGTACGTCCCTGCTTGCCCGCGATTGGACCCCCCCGGGGCCTGCGGCGGTCAGCTTCGTTACAAGAGCGATCCGTGCTGAGGGGGAGGACATCTATTCGTGGCCACCCCCTCACGATCGCTCCAGACAAATGAAATGCTTCCTCTGCCTTTGTAATGTAAACAGCGACAGAGGAAGTGATGTCATCTCTCCTCGTGAATCCTTTTCGTTCCGGCTTCCGCGGAAAGAAGGCATCAAGTAAGTGCACCAAACACTACACTTACAGTAGAACACTCTAGGCACACATTTCACCCCCCGAGCACCCCCCTGTCACAGTGACACCAATAGCAGTTTTTTTTTTCTGATTATTGCATTGGTGTCATTTGTGACAGTTATAAGTGGTAGGGCAGTTAGTGTTAGGCCCCTTTAGGTCTAGGGTACCCCCTAGCCCCCCCTAATAAAGGTTTAACCCCGTGATCACCCCCCCGTCGCCAGTGTCACTAAGCGATCGTTTTTCTGATCGCTGTATTAGTGTCACAGGTGACGCTAGTTAGGGAGGTAAGTATTTAGGTTCAAAATCAAAAGTAAGTACAGCGCTGCACTAAGCCAAAAAAGGTAGAATAGCAGCTAACACACCTATAGACTCAAGGCAAAAAATTACATAAAAAAAATAAAAGTGTAGAGCTATAATCCACAAACGTGTGCATCAAAAATCCATGAGTGCATATATAAGGTGAATGTT
The DNA here is from genome assembly GCF_042186555.1 of Aquarana catesbeiana. Lineage (NCBI taxonomy): Eukaryota > Metazoa > Chordata > Amphibia > Anura > Ranidae > Aquarana > Aquarana catesbeiana. The sequence continues at coordinate 348,153,188 of NC_133329.1, read as the reverse complement.
AACAAAACATATATGACCATAAATATGGATAATACTAAATAATCATGCTGTGTTGATCACAAAAACAATTAAGTGAAACAATAAATGTACCTTGTTGTCAAATATAACAGTGACTAATATTAAGAAACCCGTGACGGTTGCATAAACCAAACACCTCAAAATAATGTAAAGAAAATCATAAAGCATAACAATCCATGTTGAATATATAAAAATCTGTGAGAAAACGTCACCAAAAGTCTATGGGGTTAGTACATAAACAGTGATGGAAATATGACTCCCACGATCACAAATGGATAGTTTCACCAAATCTGGCAGGTGAGTAGACAGTGAGAGAACCACAAGTGCACAAAGGTTTTACATCAGTGCCAGGGCCATCACCGGGAATTGAAGAGGCTTACCAGAACTTAATGACCTGAAATGACATACGCCATACAAGTCAGAAAGGCTTAATGACCAACGGATCTGAGGAGTGTGTCTTGTCAGATGTCATCAGCATATGGTGGGAAAAGGGGTATATATGATATTTGAGCTATTTCCGATCTTCCATATGTGAGTTTGTTTTTAATTATTTTAATAAATTAGTGTTTTAAACGTTATTACGCTATGAGTTTTTCTTGCTCCTCGCATGGCATATGAATTACACGTTTGGCTTATGCTGGATTGTCCATGGGTGAGGAAGTCGTGCTGTTACCCCTTTTCCCACCATATGCTGATGACATCTGACAAGACACACTCCTCAGATCCGTTGGTCATTAAGCCTTTCTGACTTGTATGGCGTATGTCATTTCAGGTCATTAAGTTCTGGTAAGCCTCTTCAATTCCCGGTGATGGCCCTGGCACTGATGTAAAACCTTTGTGCACTTGTGGTTCTCTCACTGTCTACTCACCTGCCAGATTTGATGAAACTATCCATTTGTGATCGTGGGAGTCATATTTCCATCACTGTTTATGTACTACCCCCATAGACTTTTGGTGACGTTTTCTCACAGATTTTTATATATTCAACATGGATTGTTATGCTTTATGATTTTCTTTACATTATTTTGAGGTGTTTGGTTTATGGAACCGTCACGGGTTTCTTAATATTAGTCACTGTTATATTTGACAACAAGGTACATTTATTGTTTCACTTAATTGTTTTTGTGATCAACACAGCATGATTATTTAGTATTATCCATATTTATGGTCATATATGTTTTGTTAACATTCACCTTATATATGCACTTATGGATTTTTGATGCACATGTTTGTGGATTATAGCGCTACACTTTTATTTTTTTGAAGTATTTAGGTTCGCCGTCAGCTTTTTATAGCATCAGGTACCCCCATATACTACCTAATAAAGGTTTTAACCCCCTGATTCCCCCCTAATTAAGCCTTTCTCTAGTGATCACCGTATAACTATTACGGGTGACGCTGGTTAGTTAGTTTGTTTTTTATAGTTTCAGGGCACCCGCCGTTTATTACCTAATAAAGGTTTAACCCCCTGATCACTCGGCGGTGATATAAGTTAAGTTTTAGGGTCAGAGAGGGTCTGCGTCACCCCAAGCAGCGTCAGGTTAGTGCCAGTACCGCTAACACCCACGCACGCAGCATACACCTCCCTTAGTGGTATAGTATCTGAACAGATCAATATCTGATCTGATCAGATCTATACTAGCGTCTCCAGCAGTTTAGGGTCCCCAAAAGCGCAGTGTTAGCGGGATCAGCCCAGATACCTGCTAGCACCTGCGTTTTGCCCCTCCGCCCATCCCAGCCCACCCAAGTGCAGTATCGATTGATCACTGTCACAAAACACTAAACACATAACTGCAGCGTTCGCAGAGTCAGGCCTGATCCCTGCGATCGCTAACAGTTTTTTTTGGTAGCGTTTTGATACAGTCGCTAACAGTCTAGGAGCTTTTTTACCTGTGAGTCTCACTAGTGTACCACTAAATTTAGAGCCCAAAATGGCAAATCGAAGTTACACTAGTGAAGAGGCCTACACGTTTCTGAGCATGACAGATAGTGAAGAGGAAGTCACTCATCTGTCAGATTCAGGCTCAGAATACGATCCTGTAGATGACAGCGGCTCCATGACAGATAGCTCTGACGACGTAGTTGTGGTCCCTGCCAAGGTCAGGCTTACCAGACCCCAATCTTCTTCTGCTGTTGAGGTGCAAGAACCGAAGGGCTCTCGTATGGAGCAGAGAAGTACTAGCGCCGCTATTCCTTCTAGTGAACTGGCAAGCACCAGCGGCCTAGTACACCCTGGTCGTACATCCAGCACTGCAGTAACACGTCATGACGTGGTGAGTCCCATAAGTGCAGTTCAAGCTGGTGAGGTGGCAAGTACAAGTAGTGTCCCGCTGCCACCAAGAAAACAAAGACAGGCCCATCGTGCCCATAGTGTCCTTCCTGCAGAATTCGCCAATCCTAATTGGGAACCCACCGCTTCTGCAGCGCCCGTACTTCCCCCATTCACTGGCCAACCCGGCATTCAGGTGGAAACAGTTGATTTTACGTCACTTGATTTCTATTCGCTGTTTTTCACCAAAGATCTCTATAGATCTGGTCAACACATCGCCACTATTCCCCAGTCCTCCCTTGCCAGAGATTGGAGACCAATTACGGTCTCCGAATTTAAGACCTTTCTGGGCCTATCCCTCAACATGGGCATAGTTAAAATGAGTACGTTGCGGTCATATTGGTCCACTGACCCAATGTACCATATGTCCGTGTTCTCTGCTTCCATGGCCAGGGCACGATACAAGCAGATTTTGCTGTTCATGCACTTCAACAACAATGAACTCTGTCGTTCTCGTGGAGACCCTGTATACGATCGGCTCTACAAAATTCGGCTCCTCGTAAACCACTTTAACCAACGTTTTGCAGACTTGTTTACTCTCCATCAAGTTGTCTGCGTAGATGAGTCCCTGATTAAGTTTTCTGGCCGCTTGTCATTCAAACAGTACCTTCCCAGCAAGCATGCCAGACAGGGCCACAAGCTATACATATAGTTTTATGGTTTACGAGGGAAGAGATAGCCACGTAGAGCCAACAAACTGCCCTGACTACATAGGAAGCGCTGGCAAGATTGAAAGGGGTACCACTTATATGTGGACAATTATTACACAAGCGTGCCACTTTTTAGTCACTTGTTTGATCAGCAGATTGGATCATGTGGCACCGTGCGACCTAATCGCCGGGGCTTTCCCCAGCGGCTTGTAGATTCCCGTCTTAGGCTGGGGGAGAGAGCCTGCTTGCAGTGTAATAATTTGCTCGCTATGAAGTGGAGGGATGATAACAATGTTTTCGTTCTTACCTCCCTTCATGCAGACACGATGGTCCAAATTACTAGGGCGACTGGTGTTGTCGAGAAATCCCTCTGTGTCCACCAATATAACCAAAATATGGGAGGGGTGGATCTCAACGATCAGTTGTTGGCGCCGTACCTAGTTGCCCGTAAGGCCAGATGCTGGTATAAAAAAGTGTCTGTTTATTTATTTCAATTGGCTTTGCTGAACGCTCATGTGCTATACAGAGCTTCAGGACAGACTGGATCCTTCCTTAAATTCCAGGAAGAGATCGTCAGAGCCCTTCTGTTTCCAGACGGTGCTCCACCTCACCTTCCCCAACCAAATGCAGTAAGCCGGCTGCATGAGAGGCATTTTCTTTATGTCCTCCCGAGTACCCCTACCCAACGAGTCCCCCAAAAAAGATGTGTCTGCAGCAAGCGCGGATATAGGCTTGACACCCGCTATTATTGTCCCTCCTGTCCTGACAATCCTGGTCTTTGCATTGGTGAATGTTTTGAACGCTACCATACACTAGTGAAGTTTTAGCATAGGGTACAGCATTGCACAGACTGGGCACACTTTCACAGGGTCTCCCAAGATGACATTGCATTTTGAGAGACCCGAACCTGGAACCGGTTACAGTTACAAAAGTTATGCCGCGTACACACGAGCGCACTTTCCGGCATACTTGGTCCGGCGGACCAGAGTCTGCCGAACAATCCGACCGTGTTTAGGCTCCGGCGGACTTTTCCGGGGACTTTTTCCCAAAAGCCCACCGGACCTAGATTTGAAACATGTTTTAAATCTTTCCATCGGACTCAGTTTCTGGCGGAAAGTCCGCTCGTCTGTGTGCTGGTCCGACGGAAAGCCCGCTCGTCTGTATGCTGGTCCAACGGACCATATACGACGCAAGGGCAGGGTACTGCATTTCATGCTCGCTGCAATAGGAAAAACAAATTTTCCTATTGCGGCGAGTGCGGGGCATACCAGGCCCTTAGGTCTAGTATGGATTATAAAGGGAAACCCCTATGCCGAAAAAACAGCGTGGGGTCCCCCCTAAAATCCATACCAGACCCCGATCCGAGCACGCAGCCCGGCCGGTCAGGAAAGGGGGTGGGGACGAGGGAGCGCCCCCCCCCTCCTGAACCGTACCAGGCCGCATGCCCTCAACATGGGGGGGTGGGTGCTTTGGGGGAGGGGGGGCCCTGCGGGGCCCCCCCACCCCAAAGCACCTTGTCCCCATGTTGATGAGGACAAGGGCCTCTTCCCGACAACCGTGGCCGTTGGTTGTCGGGGTCTGCGGGCGGGGGGCTTATCGGAATCCGGGAGCCCCCTATAATAAGAGGGCCCCCAGATCCCGGCCCCCCCACCCTATGTGAATGAGTATGGGGTACATGGTACCCCTACCCAATCACCTAGGGAAAAAGTGTCAATAATAAAACACACTACACTTCGGGGGTCCCTCCGGTTCCTCTTCTCCCGGCGTCCGGTTGGTTCTTCTCCGCTCTCTCCGGCCTCTTCTCCCGGTGTTCCAGTTCTTCTGCCGACTCCTCCGCTGTCTTCATGCCGCTCTCTTGCCGGCGGAGGTCCGGACTTCTGGGCTTCTTGTCTTCTTCCCTCTTCTGTTCTCCAGATGTTGACAGGACGCTCTCTCCGGCTGGACTGCTCTCTGAGGGCTCCGTTGTGATTTATATAGGCGGAGACCCTGCCCCCTTATGATGTCACAGTCCCTGGACTGGAGAAGAGAAGAGGGAAGAAGACAAGAAGCCCAGAAGTCCAGAAGTCTGGACCTCCGCTGGCAAGAGAGTGGCATGAAGACAGCGGAGGAGCCGGCAGAAGAACTGGAACACCGGGAGAAGAGGCCGGAGAGAGCGGAGAAGAACCAACCGGACGCCGGGAGAAGAGGAACCGGAGGAAGACCCCCGAAGCCGGAGGAAGACCCCCCCGGAGCTGTCTAATAAATTATTTTAAAAACCTGTGTAGTGTGTTTTATTATTGACACTTTTTCCCTAGGTGAATGGGTAGGGGTACCATGTACCCCATACTCATTCACATAGGGTGGGGGGGCCGGGATCTGGGGGCCGCCTTATTATAGGGGGCTCCCGGATTCCGATAAGCCCCCCACCCACAGACCCCGACAACCAACGGCCAGGGTTGTCGGCAAGAGGCCCTTGTCCTCATCAACATGGGGACAAGGTGCTTTGTGATGGGGGGGGCCCTGCAGGGCCCCCCTCCCCCAAAGCACCCACCCCCCATGTTGAGGGCATGTGGCCTGGTACGGTTCAGGAGGGGGGGCGCTCTTTCGTCCCCACCCCCTTTCCTGACCGGCCGGGCTGCGTGCTTGGATTGGGGTCTGGTATGGATTTTAGGGGGGACCCCACGTTGTTTTTTCGGCGTAGGGTTTCCCTTTATAATCCATACCAGACCTAAGGGCCTGGTATGCCCCGCGACGGGGCTCGCAAGGTGTCAATCTCGCCGATAAAAGCGGCAAGATTGACTTCCTTTTCTAGTCCCGTCGCACCTGAGTCACGTTCAAAATAAACAGACTTGTCCATGTGTGGGCAAGTCCGTTCATTCTGAAAGTCCGCCGTAACTCCGCCGAAAGTCCGTCGGAAAGACGGGCGGACTTAGCCCGCCGGAAAGTCCGGTTGTGTGTGGGCAAGTCCGTCCGTTTTAAAGTCCGGCGCACCTGGCGGACAAAGTCCGTCGGAAAGTGTGCCGCATCCAAGTATGCCAGAAAGTCTGATCGTGTGTACGCGGCATTAGTTACAAAAAAAAGTGTAAACATTTTTTTTTAAAAAGTAAAAAATAAAAAAAACAAAAAAATATAAAAAAAAACACAAATAATATAAAATAAAAAAAACAAAAATAGTTGTCGTTTTATTGTTCTCTCTCTCTCTCTCTCTCTCTCTCTATTGTTCTGCTCTTTTTTACTGTATTCTATTCTGCAATGTTTTATTGTTATCATGTTTTATCCTGTTTGCTTTTCAGGTATGTAATTTTTTTATACTTTACTGTTTACTACGTTTTCTTTTTAACCGTTTTTTTGTTTTCAGGTACGCCATTCAGCTGCAGCGCGGATTTATTTATCTTGACAGCAACAGCGTTTGCTCCCACGATACATAAAGCCTTGACTCCAGCGCTGTCGGAGGTGATTTCACCACCACAATTACATACTTCAGCATATATGCCGAAGCATAGGGGCGGAGGAGCGATTTGCTCCTAACTTTTGCGGGTGGATGCCCCCATGCTTCGGCATATATATATTTTAGGCACAGGTTGCGTTAAAAAATGTTTTATTTTTTACTATCTTTTTTTGTATTTGCTTTGCAGGTTTGGCAAATCTTACTGTTATACTGTAATGTTACCTTGTTTTATTGTTAACCATCATTTGCTTAGGAGGTACGCCATTCAGCTGCAGCGCAGATTTATTTATCTTGACAGCAACAGCGTTTGCTCCCACGATACATAAAGCCGTGACTCCTGCGCTGTAGGAGGTGATTTCACCACCACAGTTAAAAAAAAAAAAAAAGAGCATATATGCCGAAGCATGGGGGCAGCAGGGGCAGAGGAGCGATTTGCTCCTACCTTTTGGGGCCGATGCCCCCATGCTTCGGCATATATAAACAGTGCATGTATGCCCATCATTAGAAGTAGGTGGATTAAGGGAGGTATTCTAATGGTGGGCATACCCACCGATCAATCTCTTTTTTTCGTTTAGCCCACAGGCTGCATAAAAAAAAGATTACAATATATGCCCAACAAGGACCAGCAACGTACTGGTATGTTGCTGGACTTTGGTTATACCAGAATGATGCCTGCGGGTTTAGGTATCATCTTGGTATCATTCTTTTCAGCCAGCGGTCGGCTTTCATGTAATAGCAATCCTAGTGGCTAATTAGCCTCTAGACTGCTTTTACAAGCAGTGGGAGGGAATGTTCCCCCCCCTCCAGCGTCTTCCATGGTTTTCTCTGGCTCTCCTGTCCCAACAGGGAACCTGAGAATGCAGGCGGTGGTTCCGCTAGCTGACCATAGAGCTGATCAGAGACCAGAATGGCTCCAATCATTTCTATAGCCTAAGAAACCGGAAGCTACGAGCATTTCATGACTTAGATTTCGCCAGATATAAACAGCGCCATCGGGAAATTGGGAAAGCATTTTATCGCACCGATCTTGGTGTGGTCAGATGCTTTGAGGGCAGAGGAGAGATCTAGGGTCTAATAGACCCCAATTTTTTCAAAAAAGAGTACCTGTCACTACCTATTGCTATCAAAGGGGATATTTACATTCCCTGAGATAACAAAAATTATAAAAAAAATATAAATGAAAGGAACAGTTTCAAAATAAAATAAAAAAGCAAAATAAATAATTAAAAAAACAAAACAAAACACCCCTGTCCCCCCCTGCTCTCGCGCAAAGGCGAACACAAGCGTCGGTCTGGCGTCATATGTAAACAGCAATTGCACCATGCATGTGAGGTATCACCGTGAAGGTCAGATCGAGGGCAGTAATTTTAGCAGTAGACCTCCTCCGTAAATCTAAAGTGGTAACATTTAAAGGCTTTTAAAAATGTATGTAGTTTGTCGCCGCTGCAAAGCATGCCGTGTTTGGTATCCATGTACTCGGCCTAAGATCATCTTTTTTATTACATCAAACATTTGGGCAATATAGTGTGTTTTAGTGCATTAAAATTAAAATGTGGTTAGAAGAGTGGGTGATATGTGACATAAAAGTATTAAGGTACTCAAGTGCTAAAGTGAATATATAAAACTGTAAAATGTTGTACAAAGTAGTGTAAAAAATAAATGAATAAATAAACTAATATATAAAAAAACCTGTTTTAATATTTTTATTCACTTTATTTTTTCACCACCTTTTTCCACATATTTTTGTTTGTTTATTATTTCACAAGAACAAATGGTGAACTAACTTTTGGATTTGAATTCCGGGAGGTCTCCAATTAGATTTTCACAGCAGACTTTTCAACACATTGTATTTATATTTATTTATATTATGCTAATCACTGTTCAAGTTTTTGTATAGTTTGTAACAAAGTATCCACAAATAGAATGTGACCTGTCAGCACATTGAATAGTAGGATATCCTATAGATATTACGAGCGCATCACTTTATCTATTTGATGTGTGACATACGCTTCAAAATGTTGTGCATAAAATGCCAGGACAGTTTAAACCCCCCCCCCCCCCCCCAATGGCCCCATTTTGGAAAGTAGACACCCCAAGCTATTTTCTGTCGAGTCCGTAAAATATTTTCTATTTTGACACAAGTTGCTTCTCCTGAGTACTGGGGTACCACATGTGTGAGACTTTTTGGGAGCCTAGCCGCGTACGGGACCCAGAAAACCAATCACCGCCTTCAGGCTTTCTAAGGGTGTAAATTTTTGATTTCACTCCTCACTGCCTATCAGTTTCGGAGGCCATGGAATGCCCAGATGGCACAACCCCCCCCCCCCCCCCAAAAAAAATAAAAATTACCCCATTTTGGAAAGTAGACACCCCAAGCTATTTGCTGAGAGGTATGGTGAGCATTTTGCTAATTTGCTTTTTGTCACAAAGTTTTGAAATTTGAAAAAAGAAAAAAAAAAAACATTTTTTTTTCTTTCTTCATTTTCAAAAACAAATGAGAGCAGCAAAATACTCACCATGCCTCTCAGCAAATAGCTTGGGGTGTCTACTGGGGTGTCATTTTATGGCCTTCAAAACTGTGATGGGTAGTGAGGAGTGAAATCAAAAATTTACGCCCTTAGAAATCCTGAAGGCGGTGATTGGTTTTCGAGGCCCTGTATGTGGCTAGGCTCCCAAAAAGTCCCATACTCAGGAGAAGCAGCAAAATGTATTTTCGGGTGCAATTCCACATATAACCATGGCATATGTGAGCAATATATCATTTAGTGACAACTTTTTGTTAAATTTTTTTTTTTTTTTTTGTCATTATTTAGTCACTTGGGACAAAAAATAAAATATTCAATGGGCTCAACATGCCTCTTAGCAATTTCCTTAGGGTGTCTACTTTCCAAAATAGGGTCATTTGGGGGGGTTTGTACTGCCCTGCCATTTTAGCACCTCAAGAAATGAGATAGGCATTCATAAACTAAAAGCTGCGTAAATTCCAGAAAATGTACCCTAGTTTGTAGACGCTATAACTTTTGCGCAAGCCAATGAATATACGCTTATTGATATTTTGTTTACCAAAGACATGTGACTGAATACATTTTGGCCTAGATGTATGACTAAAATTGAGTTTATTGTATTTTTCTTATAACAAAAATAGAAAACATCATTTTTTTTCCAAATTTTCGGGCTTTTTCCGTTTATATTGCGAAAAATAAAAATCGCAGAGGCAATCAAATACCATCAAAAGAAAGCTCTTTTGTGGGAAGAAAAGGACGCAAATTTCGTTTGAGCACAACATTGCATGGCTGCGCAATTACCAGTTAAGGCAGCGCAGTGCCAAATTGTAAAAAGTCCTCTGGTCTTTGGCCAGCCAAATGGTCCGGGGCTGAAGTGGTTAAGGACACGGCGGCCAGCTTCCCGGCCCCCTCCTTGGCAACCAGCTATATACAGTGTAAAAAAAAGAAATAAAAAAAAACGCAAATCACTGCAAAAACGTGGTACTTGCGTTTTGTATGCGGGTCCATTTAAGTCTATTACATGCAAAACGCTGCATTTTGCGGGAAAAAAAGTCCCCCACCCTTTCCAAAAACGCAGAGGCAAAAAATGCATTGACATGTTCCATAGTTTGAATAGAGCCTAAGGGGAGGAGGAGGTCGGATTTGTTTTGTTTTTTGAAACGCTAAACAATATTCCAATTCTTCAGTAACAATCCATACACATCCACTAGGTGATGGTCCTGTTATCTATTTTTCATTAATGAATTTCTTACCTTTTTTTTTCTGCTTCCATGTAGTATAACATCCTCCATGAGTTCCCATGCCTTTCATTTCCCCATTCGCTTCTGTTTGTTTGGAACAAGCAGTGCACGTTAGTTGCAGTCATGTACACTGCTCCATGTACACTGCAAAGCCCATAGCCCACGGCCCAGGAAGTCGGATCACAAAAAAAAAAGAATACGGAGGTTTGGAGGAGTTTGAAACGAGTAAAAATCACTTTTTTTGGGTTAAGAACTCATACCTGAAATGGATTTTTTTTTTAAACCAGCGTTTAGCATCACTCCTTTACCATCCAACAAAAATGGAGTGTGATTTGCCAGCTATTGGGGAGGAGGAGGCCGGATTTTCTTTTTTTTCATGGCACTAAATTTATAATTTTTTTAATAATCCATACAGATCCAGTACTTAATGTTTCTGTAATTTATTTTTAATGACATTTCTTATCTGTGTGTCTCTGATTCCTTGTCACATCTGCTGTTAACTCCTAAACCTCTCCACTTCCCCTCACTTCTGCTTGTTTGAAACGTAAAAAAATACAAAAAAAATATTTTTTGTAAATATAGGTAAGATAGTGATATAATAAGATAGCATGTATGTATGCATTTTGTTCTTGTACAGATGTTATAGATAAGATAGATATTATAGTCAACGTGCTTGCAAATTATTTGTCATGAAATTGTTTCTTACTGTGTGTTTCTTATTCCTTATCACATCCTCCTTTTAACCCCTGAACCTCTCCCTTTCTTCTGGCTTCTTTGGTTTCGCCCAATATAAACAGCGCCATCGGGAAATTGGGAAAGCATCTTATCACACCGATCTTGGTCTGGTCAGATTCTTTGAGGGCAGAGGAGAGATCTAGAGTCTAATAGACCCCAATTTTTTCTAAAAAGAGTACCTGTCACTACCTATTGCCATCATAGGGGATATTTCCATTCCCTGTGATAAGAATAAAAATGATTAAAAAAAAAAAATTAAAGGAACAGTGTAAAAATAAACAAATAAAAGCTAAATAAATAATTAAATAAAAAATACAGACTAACGGCACAGCAGCTGTGCCGTTAGTCTGTACTTACCTTTGATGCCTTGATTTTACATTTTTGCAATAAAGGTGAATATTTGGAGTGCGGCTATCCAGCTATATATTTTTTCTATTTCATGTCTTGTTTGGTATCTGTCCCCGGCTTAAGATCATCTTTTATATTTTACCAAACATTTGGGCAATATAGTGTGTTTTAGTGCATTAAAATTCAAAAAAGTGTTTTTTTTCCCCAAAAATTGTGGGGCCTTTGCGTTTAAAAAATGTTTGGGGGTAATCTACATGAAAAAAAAAGATTTTATTTTTGCTAGAAAACAAAGTGTCAAAGGGCTTTGTCTTCAAGTGGTTAGAAGAGTGGGTGATGTGTGGCATGAGCTTCTAATTTTGTGCATAAAATGCCAGGACAGTTCAACCCCCCCCCAAATTACCCCTTTTTGGAAAGTAGACACAACAAGCTATTTGCTGATAGGCATGTGGAATCCATGGAATATGTTATATTTTGCCACAAGTTTTGGTAATATGACCATTTTTTTTTTACACCAAGTTGCCACTAAATGATATATTGCTCACACATGCCATGGGTAAATGTGAAATTACACCCCAAAATACATTCTGCTGCTTCTCCTGAGTACGGGAATACCACATGTGTGAGACTTTTTGGGAGCCTAGCTGCGTGCAGGACCCCGAAAACCAAGCACTGCATTAAGACCCCTTTCACACTGGAGCCATTTTTCAGGCGCTTTAGCGCTAAAAATAGCCCCTGTAAAGTGCCTGAAAAATGCTTCATCTGCAGTCCCAGTGTGAAAGCCCAAGTGCTTTCACACTGGGGCGCTGCGCTTGCAGGACGTTAAAAAAAAGTCCTGCAAGCAGCATCTTTGGGACAGCACAAGGACTGTGTCTCAATCATCGGTGCACATTCCAGGTAAAGCATAGTGGCAAAAGGAACACTGCAAGTGAATCTACTAAATTCCAAGTTCTACAATAAGTTCGGACAAGTTGTGTCTGAGACGAGGGTCCCACTAGCAATAGGGGCAGATGCACTGGTAACACCTTAGGGACCAGTTCTCCCTTATTTGACGCTTCCCTCTGTTTCAACTTCTCTCACATCTTTTGTGAAGAATCCGGGAGGTGGTAACACTGATAATAGTGTTAGCCGAATTAGCCCAGGAGGGCTTGGTACACTGACATAGCGAGTCTTGCGGGGGTCGCTTCTTGAACACTCCCAGTCTAGCGGGACCTAATGGTCTTGAGTCTTGTATCTCAGCACTGTTGATCCCCTGGAAGCCAGCTTCAGGGAACTTCAATTACAGGACTTGGAAATATTTTTTTGATTGGGGTGAAGCCAAGCAGTGGCACCTGCAGAAATATGTGAGTGGGGGATTTTCTCTTTCTTTCTCCAATCGGTAGGGGAAAGGAGATTGGCCTTAGGTAACGTTAACGGCCAGGGTTCGTCCCTATACATTTTTTTTTCCAGGGGCGGTTGTTTCTCACTCCTTGATTTATACAGCGTGTAATGTAGACAGTCTCGCCTGTCAGGCCATTCTTGTGTCCTTGGGACTTGAATTTGATCTTGACTGTTCTTGCACAACTTGAACCTTGAACCAGAGAGATTCTGTTAGTCCTTTATCTTGGAAGATGGCTTCTTTGGTTGATATTACTTCACTAAGTGGAATGTTAGAGTTGGTGGCTCTTTCATGCAAGGAGCTTTTTTTGGTCTTGCATCATATTAAGGTGATCTTGCGTCCTCATCCATTTTTTGCCTAGTATGGTGTCTGGTTTTCACTTGAATCAAGACAATGTTTCGCCTTCTTTTCTGATCCTCAGTTGGCAGGAGTTAGATCACTGCATACTCTGGAGGTAGTTCTGGCGTTCAGAATTACTTGATTTGTCAGTTCAGGTCAGGAATCCTGGTTTATGCTGCCAGTAGAGCCTGGGATGGGCAGGAGGCATCCAAGTTAACTATTTTTCATTCGATTTCCCATATTATCATTTGAGCCTATGGCTTGAAAGGGCAAGGTCCCCCATCCCTTTTTTTGGTAAAAGCGCTCACTACCAGGTGTGTGGGGGGCATCTTGGGCCATCTGCCATCAGGTGTCAGTGGCTCAGGATTTAAGGCCATCACATGGTCTTCTGTTCATACATTCACAGAATGTTACCAAATAGATATCAAAGCCACAGGGGATACTGCTTTGGCCGCAGTATGTTTTGGGAGGCAGAAGGAGTCCTTCTCAGGTGGCAGTTTATGTCATTGTGTCTCCCTCCCCTCAAGTGCCTTGCTTTAGGATATCCCATATAGTCATTATTATGGTTGCTCTGTGTCCCGTGATGTACGATAAAGAAATTAGGATTTTTACTTACCTGTAAAATCCTTTTCTTGGAGTACATCACAGGACACAGAGGTCCCTCCCATCTTTTTGGGGATATTCTTTGCTTTGCTACAAAACTGAGGTCCTTCCTGTGTAGGAGGAGTTATATAGGGGTGGACTTCCTGTTTGACTATCTGCCAGTGTCCATCCACCGTAGGTGGCGTATAACCCATATAGTCATTATTATGGTTGCTCTATGTCCCGTGATGTACTCCAAGAAAAAGATGTTACAGGTAAGTATGACGGAAAAATCCTATTTTTTTTAACATCTTGCAAAAAAGTGTTATTGGCCAACTATAAGCAGGAAGAGGAAGACAAATATTTTATTTTGATCATTAGGAGTCTGTTCACACTAATCATGGGGTACTTTGTCGCAGTAAGTGGGCTTAAGCACCAAATAGCAATATGGTGTGACCAAATCCCCATATTTTTTGATAATGTTTTTTGAAAATGTTTAGGTGTTTTAAATAGCCTTGCAGTAGGAGGTAAATGTCTTATTTGCATGTGTGCACTGTAATATTTTGTTCTGTTGTATGGTCTTATGGCTGCACCATCTTTAATGCATCTTTTAGGGTGTGCCCTCCAAATATCTTGTTTGTTCACACTACCCACACATCAAACTGGAGCGGTTTTGTGTGTGCAAGCAGCTGTCGCAGTGAGCCAGTGGTAGGAGGCGGAGTGATGCACGTTTTACTGCATCACATGGCTCCCTTTTCTTTTTTTTTTTTTTTTTTTTTTAATGTAACCCTTATGTGAAGCGCACACAATGACACATCATTCATGTCACAGTAGAGCGGTGCAGTGTAATGAGCTGTTGTACAATGACATGCAGTGCCTTCCTGTGCGCTATGATACAACGTAGCATGTCTGCATTTTACCGCTGCTCCAGGCTGCATCGCAGTGTGCACAGGCCACATAGATGACAACTGTGTGACTGCCGTCCTTCCAGTGCAGAAAAATGCCAGTCACCATATTATGTGTGAACCAGCACAGAGCTTCTTCACACAGTGTGCGTTTACTGCACAACAACATGCATGCATGATGTGAATGAACAGGACCCATAGAAAACAATTGTTTCCTATGGGTCCTGCTCATACTATACATGTGTGGAGGTGTACAGCAAAATGCAGCTCAATGGACATGTGAACAAGCCCTTTAGTATGACAACACTGGAGGTTGCTCATAGGAAACCCCTTCAATATAATGGAAGGACTGCTAATGCCGCGTACACACGACCGGACTTTATGGCATACTTTACGACGGACTTTCCGAATGAACGGACTTGCCTACACACGATCAACCAAAGTCCGACGGATTCGTACGTGATGACGTACACCAGACTAAAACAAGGAAGTTCACAGCAAGTAGCCAATAGCTGCCCTAGCCTCGGTTTTTGTCTGTCGGACTAGCATACAGACGAGCGGACTTTTCGACCGGACTCGAGTCCGCCGGATAGATTTGAAACATGTTTTAAATCTAAGTCCGTCAAACTTTTGATAAAACAAAGTCCGCTGGAGCCCACACACGATCGAATTGTCCGACGAAATCTGGTACGCCGGACCAAGTATGCCGTAAAGTCCGATCGTGCGTACGCGGCATTACTGCCACTGCTGGAAGAATGAGGATATGCAACTTTCTTAAGTGCGGAAATAACACTGCTTTGTGACTTTTTTTTTTTTTTTTGTTTAATTTTTTTTTTAGGCTCTTGTATGTTTTTTCATTTCAGGAAATAATAAAAATATATATCTTTATAGTTGTTGTCAGTGGATTCATCTGTCCTATTACGAAAATAAAACTATTTGAAGTGATACCAAAGTCTCAGTTTTTTTCATTTAAAAATAACAAACATGTTATACTTACAGTGGGGACGGAAAGTATTCAGACCCCCTTAAACTTTTCACTCTGTTATTATTGCAGCCACTTGCTAAAATCATTTAAGTTAATTTTTTTTCCTCATTAATGTACACACAGCACCCCACCTCTCCAGTTCTGTCAGGTTGGATGGTAAACGTTGGTGGACAGCCATCTTTAGGTCTCTCCAGAGATGCTCAATTGGGTTTAAGTCAGGGCTCTGACTGGGCCATTCAATAACAGTCACGGAGTTGTTGTGAAGCCACTCCTTCGTTATTTTAGCCGTGTGCTTAGGGTCTTTGTCTTATTGGAAGGTAAACCTTCGGCCCAGTCTGAGGTCCTGAGCACTCTGGAGAAGGTTTTTGTCCAGAATATCCCTGTACTTGGCCGCATTCATCTTTTCCTCGATTGCAACCAGTCGTCCTGTCCCTGCAGCTGAAAAACACCCCCACAGCATGATGCTGCCACCACCATGCTTCACTGTTGGGACTGTATTGGACAGGTGATGAGCAGTGCCTGGTTACCGTACGTTACTTTGAATTTGCCGTCGTGTGCGCACGCGCGCCTGCCACAAGCTCCGTGAGTCGGGTCGCGGGTCCCGCGGACTCAATCGCCACGGGGATACCCGCGATCGCCTCACGGAGAGGACGAACGGGGAGATGCTGATGTAAACAGCATCTCCCCGTTCTGCCTAGTGACAAGTGTCACTGATCACTGCTCCCTGTCATCGGAGCAGAGATCAGCGTAGTGACACACACAGCCCACCCCCCCTACAGTTAGAAAACACTCCCCTAGTACTGATTAACCCCTCCCCGCCCCCTAGTAGTTAACCCCTTCACTGCCAGTGATACAGGAATTCAATGCATTTTTATAGCACTGATTGCTGTATAAATGACAATGGTCCCAAAAATGTGTAAAAAATGTCTGACATGTCCCTCATAACGTTGCAGTCACAAAAAAAAAATTATTAATAAAAATGCCATAAAACTATCCCCTATTTTGTAAACGCTATAACTTTTGCGCAAACAAATCAATAAACGCTTATTGCGATTTTTTTTTTACCAAAAATATGTAGAAGAATACGTATCAGCCTAAACTGAGGAAAAAAAATGTTTTTTTATATATTTTTTGGGGATATTATAGCAAAATGTAAAAAAAAATGCGTTTTTTTCAAAATTGTCGCTCTTATTTTGTTTATAGCGCAAAAAATAAAAATCGCAGAGATGATCAAATACCACCAAAAGAAAGCTCTATTTGTGGGAACAAAAGGACGTCAATTTTGTTTCGGAGCCACGTCGCACGACCTTGCAATTGTCAGTTAAAGCGACGCTGTGCCGAATCGCAAAAAGGGCTCTGGTCAGGAAGGGGGTAAATTCTTTTGGGGCTGAAGTGGTTAACCACTTGCCGACCGCCTCACGCCTATATACGTGAGCAGAATGGCACGGGGCAGGCAAAATCACGTACCCATACGTGATCGCCTTCCCGCGGGACCCCCCCCCGGGTGCCAGCGGCGGTCGGCTTTTGGCTGGGAGCGTTGAGAGGTTGTCCGATCGTGGCCCCCCCCTCGCGATCGCTCCCAGCCAATGAGAAACATCCCCTGCCTATGTATAGTACACACAGGCAGAGGATATGATGTCATCTCATCTCGGCTCGGCAGTTTCCGTTCCGGCGCCGAGGAGAGAAGACTTCACAGTGAGTGAACACACACACACACACAGTAGAACATGCCAGGCACACATAACACCCCCGATCCCCCCCGATTGCCCCCCAATCACCCCCCAATCACCCCTCCCTGTCACACTGACACCAAGCAGTGTTTTTTTTTTTTTTTAATTGTTTTTTTTCTGATTACTGCATGGTGTCAGTTTGTGACAGTTACTGTGTTAGGACAGTTATTGTTAGCCCCCTTTAGGTCTAGGATACCCCCCTAACCCCCCCTAATAAAGTTTTAACCCCTTGATCACCCCCCCCGTCACCAGTGTCGCTAAGCGATAATTTTTCTGATAGCTGTATTAGTGTCACTGGTGACGCTAGTTAGGGAGGTAAATATTTAGGTTCGACGTCAGCGTTTTATAGCGTCAGGGACCCCCATATACTACCTAATAAATGTTTTAACCCCTTGATTGCCCCCTAGTTAACCCTTTCACCACTGATCACCGTATGACTGTTACGGTTGACGCTGGTTAGTTCGTTTATTTTTTATAGTGTCAGGGCACCCGCCGTTTATTACCGAATAAAGGTTTAGCCCCCTGATCGCCCGGCGGTGATATGCGTCGCCCCAGGCAGCGTCAGATTAGCTCCAGTACCGCTAACACCCACGCATACGCCTCCCTTAGTGGTATAGTATCTGAACGCATCAATATCTGATCCGATCAGATCTATACTAGCGTCCCCAGCTTAGGGTTCCCAAAAACGCAGTGTTAGTGGGATCAGCCCAGATACCTGCTAGCACCTGCGTTTTGCCCCTCCGCCCGGCCCAGCCCACCCAAGTGCAGTATCGATCGATCACTGTCACTTACAAAACACTAAACGCATAACTGCAGCGTTCGCAGGGTTAGGCCTGATTCCTGCGATCGCTAACAGTTTTTTTGGTAGCGTTTTGGTGAACTGGCAAGCATCAGCGGCCTAGTACACCCCGGTCATAGTCAAACCAGCACTGCAGTAACACTTGGTGACGTGGCGAGTCCCGTAAGTGCAGTTCAAGCTGGTGAGGTGGCAAGCACAAGTAGTGTCCCGCTGCCACCAAGAAGAAGACAAACACAGGCCCGTCGTGCCCATAATGCCCTTCCTGCTGCATTCGCCAATCCTAATGGGAACCCATTAGGATTCTGCAGCGCCCGTACTTCCCCCATTCACATCCCCAACCAAATGCAGTCAGCTGCATGAGAGGCATTTTCTTTATGTCCTCCCAAGTACCCCTACCCAACGAACCCCCCAAAAAAGATGTCGTGTCTGCAGCAAGCGCGGATATAGACGTGACACCCGCTATTATTGTCCCTCCTGTCCTGACAATCCTGGTCTTTGCATTGGTGAATGTTTTGAACGCTACCATTCACTAGTTGAGTATTAGCGTAGGGTACAGCATTCCACAGACTAGGCACACTTTCACAGGGTCTCCCAAGATGCCATCGCATTTTGAGAGACCCGAACCTGGAACCGGTTACAGTTATAAAAGTTACAGTTACAAAAAAAAGTGTAAAAAAAAAAAAAACACAAACACAAAAATATAAAATAAAAAAATAGTTGTTGTTTTATTGTTCTCTCTCTCTATTCTCTCTCTCTATTGTTCTGCTCTTTTTTACTGTATTCTATTCTGCAATGTTTTATTGTTATTATGTTTCATCATGTTTGCTTTTCAGGTATGCAATTTTTTATACTTTACCGTTTACTGTGCTTTATTGTTAACCATTTTTTTGTCTTCAGGTACGCCATTCACGACTTTGAGTGGTTATACCAGAATGATGCCTGCAGGTTTAGGTATCATCTTGGTATCATTCTTTTCAGCCAGCAGTCGGCTTTCATGTAAAAGCAATCCTAGCGGCTAATTAGCCTCTAGACTGCTTTTACAAGCAGTGGGAGGGAATGCCCCCCCCCCACCGTCTTCCGTGTTTTTCTCTGGCTCTCCTGTCTCAACAGGGAACCTGAGAATGCAGCCGGTGATTCAGCCAGCTGACCATAGAGCTGATCAGAGACCAGAGTGGCTCCAAACATCTCTATGGCCTAAGAAACCGGAAGCTACGAGCATTTTATGACTTAGATTTCGCCGGATGTAAACAGCGCCATTGGGAAATTGGGAAAGCATTTTATCACACTGATCTTGGTGTGGTCAGATGCTTTGAGGGCAGAGGAGAGCTCTAGGGTCTAATAGACCCCAATTTTTTCAAAAAAGAGTACCTGTCACTACCTATTGCTATCATAGGGGATATTTACATTCCTTGAGATAACAATAAAAATGATTTAAAAAAAAATGAAAGGAACAGTTTAAAAATAAGATAAAAAAATAAGATATGTCCCCCCTGCTCTCGCGCTAAGGCGAACGCAAGCGTCGGTCTGGCGTCAAATGTAAACAGCAATTGCACCATGCATGTGAGGTATCACCGCGAAGGTCAGATCGAGGGCAGTAATTTTAGCAGTAGACCTCCTCTGTAAATATAAAGTGGTAACCTGTAAAGGCTTTTAAAGGCTTTTATAAATGTATTTAGTTTGTCGCCACTGCACGTTTGTGCGCAATTTTAAAGCATGTCATGTTTGGTATCCATGTACTCGGCCTAAGATCATCTTTTTTATTTCATCAAACATTTGGGCAATATAGTGTGTTTTAGTGCATTAAAATTTAAAAAAGTGTGTTTTTTCCCCAAAAAATGCGTTTGAAAAATCACTACGCAAATACTGTGTAAAAAAAAAAAAAGAAACACCCACCATTTTAATCTGTAGGGCATTTGCTTTAAAAAAATATATAATGTTTGGGGGTTCAAAGTAATTTTCTTGCAAAAAAAAATAATTTTTTCATGTAATCAAAAAGTGTCAGAAAGGGCTTTGTCTTCAAGTGGTTAGAAGAGTGGGTGATGTGTGACATAAGCTTCTAAATGTTGTGCATAAAATGCCAGGACAGTTCAAAACCCCCCCAAATGACCCCATTTTGGAAAGTAGACACCCCAAGCTATTTGCTGAGAGGCATGTCGAGTCCATGGAATATTTTATATTGTGACACAAGTTGTGGGAAAGAGACAATTTTTTTTTTTTTGCACAAAGTTGTCACTAAATGATATATTGCTCAAACATGCCATGGGAATATGTGAAATTACACCCCAAAATACATTCTGTTGCTTCTCCTGAGTACGGGGATACCACATGTGTGGGACTTTTTGGGAGCCTAGCCGCGCACGGGACCCAGAAAACCAAGCACCGCCTTCAGGCTTTCTAAGGGCGTAAATTTTTGATTTCACTCTTCACTGCCTATCACAGTTTCGGAGGCCATGGAATGCCCAGGTGGCAAAACCCCCCCCCCAAATGACCCCATTTTGGAAAGTAGACACCCCAAGCTATTTGCTGAGCGGTATAGTGAGTATTTTGCAGACCTCACTTTTTGTCACAAAGTTTTGAAAATTGAAAAAAGAAAAAAAAAAAATTTTCTTGTCTTTCTTCATTTTCAAAAACAAATGAGAGCTGCAAAATACTCAAAAAAAAAAATTTGTCACTTTCCCGCAACTTGTGTCAAAATATAAAATATTCGATGAACTCAACATGCCTCAAAGCAAATAGCTTGGGGTGTCTACTTTCCAAAATGGGGTCATTTGGGGGGGGTTTTATGCCATCTGGGCTGGGCATTTTATGGCCTTCAAAACTGTGATAGGTAGTGAGGAGTAAAATCAAAAATTTACGCCCTTAGAAATCCTGAAGGCAGTGATTGGTTTTCGGGGCCCCGTACGCGGCTAGGCTCCCAAAAAGTCCCACACATGTGGTATCCCCATACTCAGGAGAAGCAGCTAAATGTATTTTGGGATGCAATTCCACATATGCCCATGGCCTGTGTGAGCAATATATCATTTAGTGACAACTTTTTGTAATTTTTTTTTTTTTTTTGTCATTGTTCAATCAATTGGGACAAAAAAAATGAATATTCAATGGGCTCAACATGCCTCTCAGCAATTTCCTTGGGGTGTCTACTTTCCAAAATGGGGTCATTTGTGGGGGTTTTGTACTGCCCTGCCATTTTAGCACCTCAAGAAACGACATAGGCAGTCATAAATTAAAGGCTGTGTAAATTCCAGAAAATGTACCCTAGTTTGTAGGCACTATAACTTTTGCGCAAACCAATAAATATACACTTATTGACATTTTTTTTACCAAAGACATGTGGCCGAATACATTTTGGCCTAAATGTATGATTAAAATTGCGTTTATTGGATTTTTTTTAGAACAAAAAGTAGAAATATCTTTTTTTTTTCAAAATTTTCGGTCTTTTTCCGTGTATAGCGCAAAAAATAAAAACGGCAGAGGTGATCAAATACCATCAAAAGAAAGCTCTATTTGTGGGAAGAAAAGGACGCAAATTTCGTTTGGGTACAACATTGCATGACTGCGCAATTAGCAGTTAAAGCAACGCAGTGCCAAATTGTAAAAAGTGCTCTGGTCAGGAAGGGGGTAAATCCTTCCGGGGCTGAAGTGGTTATGGAGGCCAAGCTGGAGCTTTAAGCTGGAGGCTTACCGGAGGGATTGGACACAGCTGGGTGTACACCCACTGGGTCAATCAAGCTTTAAATAGTGGGGACCCACGTTGGTATCTGTGCTTTGTACGGGTTAATCCAGGTACCACGGATGCTTAGATGTATTAAATACACCCAGCTGTGTCCAATCCCTCCGGTAAGCCTCCAGCTTAAAGGTGGTGGATCTTCTATCAACACACATAAAGTTTTGTCACAAATTTTTGGGTGTTAAATATTTCTTAAGGACTCTTTAAACCCTTTGAGGACTTCTTAATTTTTATTATTCTCTACTTTTTATTTTTATTTTTATTTTTAAGAGAAGTACCAATAATACTTCCCTTCACATTATGGACATATTGTGTACAGTTTTATAAGGAGTGTTTTGTACATTTATATTTCACATATAAGTTGCATAACTTTGCACACGAATAGTGGTGATGTTTATAATCTTTAGCGCTACACTTTTTCTATATATGATTTTAAATACTTGATTAGGTCACTTGTATGTGTTAGCTGCTTATTTACATTTTCTTTGACAGCGCGATATTTATTTATATATTTCCGCTCAGGTTTGCCTTGCATACACGTGTGACACGGCCACGCAAAAGTTTGCTGAGATTACGACCGTCAAGAACGCAGTGATGTACAACACTACGACGAGCCAAGAAAATGAAGTTCAATGCTTTCGAGCAATTGCGTTGAATTGTTTCCGAGCATGCGTAGGGATTTTGCGCGTCGGAATTGCCACAGACGATCGCATTTTCGGATAGGAACTTTTTCCGACCGAAAAATTGAGAGCATGCTCTCAATCTTTTGCTGGCTGGAATTCGAGCAGCAAAAGACCGATGGAGCATACACACGGTCACATTTTCCGACAAAAAAAATCTCATCGGTCTTTTGCAGGCCGAAATTCCGATCGTGTGTACGCGGCATTAGTGTGCCTTCGTCTACTCTACATGGATACTCCGCCTTTTCCAACACATTGGTTTAAATGCCAAAAAGGAACAAGTTTGTTATCCTGTCTAGTCATTAGTGGAAATTTTGGTAATTTTTGTTGTTGCACCACAATTATTGCCAAGCCCAACATTTTCTTCTGTAAAAGGGACACATAAAAACTCACGAAGGCTGAAATTAGGCAAGTTCTAAATTTCACAAAAAATATTTACCTCATAAAATAGTATACAAAGGTTCTTAAAAGTGATGCTTTTCTTTTAGTTACAGATAGAGTAGAAAGGGATTATAACACCTGATGTTTTTTATTGCTCTCTGTGACCCGTCAGGAAGATTTACCCCCCTTTTTTTGTCCCGTTTACCGTTATCACAAAAAGAGAAAGTGAAAGAAAACTTTAAATTCTGGCTTGTCACTAGAACAGGGATAGAGGGGAAATCTTCCAATAAGGACACTAGTTCTGGTGACCTTGGTGACAACCAGGGATTTCCACTCACTTTCTGGTTTGGCTATAGAACAGAAGTGCAGTGAAATCTCCCTTATAGGAGATGGCAAGGGAAACCTGACAGGGGTTATAACTGTCCCCGACTATATCCTAAATTAAAAAAAAATGTCTTTAGTTCTACTTTAATATGTGCTACAGAAACCAACAAACTCACTGTGTGTGAGCTGGGAAGTCAACTTTATTTGTTTTAAGCCCATAGGTGTAAAATAGCCAACAACAGGGGGCATTATTAGGACAAGCATGGGCCAAAGTAGTTTCTCAGCTATGCCAGTACATACAAACAAGCAGTATTAAACCCCAAACCAAAAATATAATATATTGCAGCTTATCAATCATTGGCTGCATTTGTTTTCAGTAACACACCTCCTGTATTAGAGAGTGTCCTCACTCTGGATGAAAGGAGTGTTAGATATATTAGCAGATTTAGATACACTAACCAATTGAAGCCAAACTCCAGCTCACATTGCAGTTACACAAGCAGTTATGGCAAACAGTAGTGTAGAGAAGGCATTGTTTTTAATTGAGAAAAATAAAAGGCGTTCTCTGAATGGCACCCATACTGAGTGAGCAACCCCCTGTGTTCTCTATGCAGCAGGTTCACTGTAGTAGCGGTGGCTACTACGGCGCTTTCACAGGGATTAGCCAGGTATGCAATCTACATACTTATGCCCCGTACACACGGTCGGACTTTGTTCGGACATTCCGACAACAAAATCCTAGGATTTTTTCCAACGGATGTTGGCTCAAACTTGTCTTGCATACACATGGTCACACAAAGTTGTCGGAAAATCCGATCGTTCTGAACGCGGTGACGTAAAACATGTACGTCGGGACTATAAACGGGGCAGTGGCCAATAGCTTTCATCTCTTTATTTATTCTGAGCATGCGTGGCACTTTGTCCGTCGGATTTGTGTACACACGATCGGAATTTCCGACAACGGATTTTGTTGTCGGAAAATTTTATATCCTGCTCTCAAACTTTGTGTGTCGGAAAATCCGATGGAAAATGTGTGATGGAGCCTACACATGGTAGGAATTTCTGACAACAAGGTCCTATCACACATTTTCCATCGGAAAATCCGACCGTGTGTACGGGGCATTACAGTGCCTTGAAAAAGTATTCCTACCCCTTGAAATTTTCCACATTTTGCCATGTTACAACCAAAACCAAAAACATAAATGTATTTTATTGGGATTTTATGTGAAAGAACAACACAAAGTGACACATAATTGTGAAGTAGAAGGAAAATGATAAATGGTTTTCAACATTTTTCATAAATAAATATGTGAAAAGTGTAGCGTGCATTTGTATTCAGCCCCCCCGAGTCAATACTTTGTAGAACCACCATTTGCTGCAAATACAGCTGCAAGTCTTTTTGGGGATGTCTCTACCAGCTTTACACATCTGGAGAGTGAAATGTTTGCCCATTCTTTGGAAAATAGCTCAAGCTCTGTCAGATTGGATGGGGAGCGTCTGTGAACAGCAATTTTCAAGTCTTGCCACAGATTCTCAATTGGATTTAGGTCTGAACTTTGACTGGGCCATTCTAACACATGAATATGCTTTGATCTAAACCATTCTATTGTAGCTCTGGCTGTATGTTTAGGGTCATTGTCCTGCTGGAAGGTGAACCTCCACCCCAGTCTCAAGACTTTTGCAGACTCTAACAGGTTTTCTTCTAAGATGGTCCTGTATTTGGCTCCATCCATCTTCCCATCAACTCTGACCAGCTCCCTGTCCCTGCTGAAGAAAAGCATCCCAAACCATAATGCTGCCACCACCATGTTTCACAGTGGGGATGGTGTGTTCAGGGTGATGTGCAGTTTTAGTTTTCCACCACACAAAGTGTTTTGCTTTTAGGCCAATTTTGGTCTCATCTGAGCAGAGCACCTTCTTCCACGTTTACTGTGTCCCCCACATGACTTCTCACAAACTGCTTCTTATGGCTTTCCTTCAACAATGGCTTTCTTCTTGCCACTCTTCCATAAAGGCCAGATTTGTGGAGTGCACGACTAATAGTTGTCCTGTGGACAGATTCTCCCACCTGAGCTGTGGATATCTGCAGCTCCTCCAGAGTTACCAAAGGCCTCTTGGCTAGTTCTCTAAAAAATACTCTCCTTGCCTGGCCTTTAGGTGGACAGCCATGTCTTGGTAGATTTGCAGTTATGCAATACTCTTTCCATTTTCGAATGATGGATTGAACAGTGCTCCATGAGATGTTCAAAGCTTGGGATATTTTTTTATAACCTAACCCTGCTTTAAACTTCTCCACAACTTTATCCCTGAACTGTCTGGTGCGTTCCTTGGCCTTCATGATGCTGTTTGTTCACTAAGGTTCTCTAACAAACCTCTGAGGGCTTCACAGAACAGCTGTATTTATACTGAGAATAAATTACACACAGGTGGACTCTATTTACTAATTACGTGACTTCTGAAGGCAATTGGTTACCACTAGATTTTAGTTAGGGGTATCAGAGTAAAGGGGGCTGAATACAAATGCACACCACATTTTTCAGATATTTATTTGTGAAAAATTTTGAAAACCATTTATCATTTTCCTTCCACTTCACAATTATATGCCACTTTGTGTTGGTCTATCACATAAAATTCCAATAAAATAGATTTACATTTTTGATTGTCACATTACAAAATGTGGAAAATTTTAAGGGGTATGAATACTTTTTCAAGACACTGTAGACTTTGCTCAGACAGGCAATGACATCCCTACTACATGGTGGTCCCCTCTGCTATTGTGCCTGCATTCGCCCTGGGCTGCGTGCAGGCAGCCTATAGAGGTGGACGAAGATACAGCAGCTGCATGGACACTGCCACATGTCAAAATTGAACATGCAGGAAGCAGCGGGTGCAGAAATCTGAACGCACACTGTGTGCACCTGCAATTCAGCTTTAAGGAATCCTTAAAAGAGAAGTACAGCCAAAGCTTGCTTGGCTGTACTTCTCCTGTGGATCGCAGGAGTGCAGTTCATTCTGTGACCCGTTTTTAGCAGACAGCTGGCTGAAGTCACAGAGCCAGTCCAGGCTGGGGCAAGATCACAACAATATGGTCGGGATCTGCCCACAACCCTGGACCAGCACCAGATATCTTTTTAACCAGTTAAGGACCAGCCACCGAAGTTGTACTATGGCAGGCTGGCTCTCCTGAGCGAATCACCGTCATTGTACGTCAGGCGCGTGCACCCACGGCGATCAGATTAGTTCCAGAACCGATCAGTCTCTAGGCCCAGGCCAATTATTTCTGGCCTGGACCTGGTGATCAGTTCTGGCAAATGAGAGACTGTTCCCTGCCTGTGTATTATAAACTCAGGGAGAGGAAGTGATGTCACCTCCTCTCGTGGAGCCCTTTTCAGTTCCAGTGAGAGGAAAGAGGACATCTAACTATGAGTTACACCAACACTACACTAACACCAGTAGTGCCAACTGCCCAGACTACATAGGGAGCGCTGGCAAGATTGTTTGGGACTTGGTGTCACCCTTATTCGGATAGGGGTACCCCTTATACATGGACAATTATTACACAAGCGTGCCACTTTTTAGTCACCTTTTTGATTGCGGAATTGGCACATGTGGCACTGTGCAATCTAATCTTTGGGGCTTCCCCAACGGCTTGTAGAATCCTGACTTAGATGAGGGGGGAGAGAGCCTGCTTGAGATGTAATATTTTGCTCGCAGTGAAGTGGAGGGATACATGGAATGTTTTCTTTCTGTCCTCCCTTCACGCAGATATGGCAGTCGAAATTCCAACGGCGACTGGTGTTGTGAAGCCCCTCTGTGTCCACGAATACAACCTTAACATGGGGGGGTGGACTTCCGACCAGATGATGGCGCCGTACTTAATTGCCCATAAGGTCAGACGCTGGTATAATAAAAAGTGTCTGTATATTTTTTCCAATCGGCTCTGCTGAACGCTTATGTGCTATACAAAGCACAAGGCCAAGTCGACCTGTCATTGGCTACAGCAGAATAAAGTGAAGGTTCTGGAGTGGCTCTCAGTCTCCTGACCTTAATATCATTAAGCCACTCTGGGGAGATCTCAAACGTGCAGTCCATGCAAGACAGCCCGAGAATTTACAGGAACTGGAGGTTTTTTGCCAAGAGAAATAGGCAGTTTTACCATCTGAGAAGATAAAGAGCCTCATCCACAAATCCCACAAAAGACTTCAAGCTGTCATTGATGTTAAAGGGGGCGATACACGGTATTAAGAACTGGTGTATGTAAACTTTTAATCAGGGTCCTTTGGGTAGTTTCTGTTGCCATTATGATTTAAAAAGAGTAAACACAGTTGACTGATAATAAATGGCTTCAGCCAAACACTAACCATGAGTGAAAGAAAAGTTTTTGTGTTATCATTCACATTCTCTGAAAGATGGCCAAGAAATCATAAATTCTGCCGGGGTATGTAAACTTATGAGCACAACTGTACTACACGGACTATATACTCTGAACTGTATGATATATACTACATGGACTACACTATATACTCTCCACTGTATTATATATATATGTAGCGGCACCCCTGTAGGGGCTGCTAAGTGTTGTGGTCCAATGAAATTTCGCAGAACTTGCTGGGACAATTATATACACTCAGGTATAGACACTCCATTTCTCCTCCTGCACATTGCTTCCTTTCTAATGTTCACTCCTCTCCCCTCCTGCCCATTGCTTCCTCTCTAATGTTCATTCCTCTCTCCTCCTGCACATCGCTTTCTCTCTAATTTTCACTCCTCTCTCCTCCTGCACATTGCTTCCTTTCTAATGTTCACTCCTCTCTCCTCCTGCACATCATTTCCTCTCTAATGTTCAGACACAGCTAGCACAAAGTGGATAAGCCTGACACTTGCTCCACCAGGCCTTAGCAATTGCCCTTTGCAGGCAGGGACCGCGGGCCCCTATAGTGTAGCAAAAGAGAAAGTCTCTGATGCTAGTTATCCTACATTCAGGTACTGAGCCCAGTAAGCCATCTTCAGTCCAAGTCAGCCCTCCTGGCTGCAGCTGCACTTTTACACTGCTCATGACACCACAGTCCATTCCTCTGGTTCTGCACCCATCCCAGACTGTATCCTCCCAGCCAGGCCTGCCTAAATTCTTTAAAAATCATATCTCTAGCACCTACCTACCTTAAGGGTGCTACATATACTACACAGCCTGCACTATATACTCTGAACTGTATTATCTATATGTAGCAATAACACTCGGTGGAGCTTCTGGTTTAAGCGGGCTTGTTACCTTCACTTTCCTTCCCTCTGTTTCACCGGCACCGGGTCTAGGGTTCCGTTGAGTTTACCTCTGGACGACACACGCACCAACACTTGAGTACGTTTTCAATGCTTTATTAAACCATCAACGAAGGAAGTAGCAGGAAAGAGGCAGAAGGAGAACTGCAGAGGAAAACTCAGATATCTTTTTTAGTAAGATTCTTGACAAATGTCCTTGGGGTTGGATATTTCATTAGAATGCACTCCCTTGGTGGAACACACTCCTTGCACGCCTGGATAGGCCTCTCTCACTAGCCATGCAGCCAGCACGTAGCATGAACAAAAGTCTCTGCCACAGACTTATTTGGGATGAACCCGTACGATCCTCTGCCACAGGATGTATTGGGTTTTTTTGTGGTAAATGTCAGTCACAGTGCTTGAACCTTTAAGCCAACCCGGCAACACTATGCTGTATGATTACTTTAGGATACGTCCTCCAACCGAGTCACCAGGCCCCTCTCCAGACCAGCACGCTGCATGATCCTTCCATGACGGGTCCTCCCCTGGGATCTCCTCGGTTGTCCAGCTTCTTCCCTCTGGATAGACAGCTCAGGACCATTCCTCGGCCGCTGTGGTAGGCCCCAGACAAGCTTCTGGGCCCACCCCTGCGCTGCAGCAACGCGAGCCTCCGGAACGGAGGACCACGAGATAGCTCTCTAATGCATACCTGTCGGCCAGGAGGACCAGCAGGTGGCTGTAAAAACGAACCCCAAAATATGGCGTCTGTCCCATAAATACCCTCGCCCAGAATGCAACTCGGAAGACCATCTCCACCGAATTGTCTCCGGGACAGAGGAGCATCCATACGCTTAGACACGTTGCCCTTCCAACACCAGCCAGCGGTAACAGCGACACCCACGGCTCAGTATGGAAACACACGCAACGTCAGCCAAGCTGGAACAGAGGCAAATCTAACCTACCTAACGAACAAGTTACTAAATGTACCTATTAGATGGTAGATCGCAAATCTACCAGCGCTACATATACTACACAGACTGCACCATATACTCTGAACTGTATTATATATACTACACTGACTGCACTATATACTCTGAACTGTATTATATACATTCCACGGACTGCACTATATACTCTGAACTGTATTATATATACTGCACTGACTGCACTATATACTCTGAACTGTATTATCTATACTACACGGACTGCACTATATACTCTGAACTGTATTTTATATACTACATTGACTGACTGCACACTACACTAACTACCTGCCTAATCTCTATTCATTCACTATATACAGCCGCCGTGTAAGCAGCAGTCTTATATAGTGTGGGGCGTGGACCCTGCCTTTGACCAATCATGGCTCTCAAAGCACATTGCGCTGTGATTGGCCAAAGCATGCAGGCCAATCAGCAATCCCCTTTTTAATACATGCCAATATTCTGTTTGCTTTGTTAGCAGCAGCTTGGCATTGCATCATTTACTAGGACCCCCAGGTCCTTTTCTATCCTAGCTTCCATCCTGTTTTGTGCCCCATTTTTACGTCACAAAACAGCACAAACATAGCACTAAAGAAACACGCTTGAGATTTTATTTGTGCTGATTGTAGGGGGCAAAGTGGGTGGGGTTTGATAAAAAAAAAACCTATTATCACTCAAAAACCATAACAGTACAAATAAAAAATGTTTAGTGCTACAAACTTAGCACTAACCAACGGGACCAGTTTCGTGTCTTTTTGGTGTTGTAGGGGGGCTGAGTGACCTTTGGTGAACTTGAATAAATCATTAATAATGCAAAAATGATAAAAGATAGAACGGAAATTTAAGCAGCACAAACCAGCACAAATGCGACACTAACCAACCAGCCAGGTTTTCGTGTCATTTGGCTGTTGTAGGAGGGCTGGGTGATGTCATAGTCTGGAAAAAACAATTGTTAATATAGTAATACCTTGGATTGCGAGTAACACGGTTAACGAGCGTTTCGCAAAACAAGCTATTTTTTTTTTTAAATCCTGACTCAGTTTGCGAGTGTTGTCTTGCAATACGAGCAGGATTCAAGACTCTGCGGTGTGCTTTACCCCATTTGGCCAGAGGTGCGGAAACACTTTCCGAGGTTTTCCGAGTGCATCTGAGCGGTCTTCAAATATTTCCGAGTCTCTCCGGTGCCCCCCCACCTCTGCCCACATGGGGTATTGCATGCAATAGAAGTCAATGTGGAACATATTATCTTCGTTTAACTTCTATGGGGAAACTCGCTTTGATATGCGAGTGCTTTGGATTACAAGCATTCTCCTGGAACAAATTAGGCTCGTAATCGAAGATTCCACTGTATCTTAAAAATAAAAGCAGCACAAATGTGCAAAGTGGCTGGGATTTGATATAAAAAAACTGTTATAACTTAAAAACCATAACAGCACAATTTTTAGCAGCCCAAACCAGCACAAAAGTAGCACTAACCAACAAGACCAGTTTTGTGTCTTTTGGATGTTGTGGGGGGCTGAGTGACCTTTGGTGACCTTTAATAAATCATTAATACCGCAAAAACGATAAAAGATAGAACAGACATTTAAACAGCACAAATGTAGAACTAACCAACCAGCCCAGTTTCGTGCCATTTGGCTGTTGTAAGGGGGCTAGGTGATGTCATAGTCTGGGAAAAAACAAAGTCTGCTAATATCTTAAAAATAAAAGCAGCACAAACGTAAATTTTTACAGCACAAAACAGCACAAACATAGCACTAAAGAAACCCACTTGAGTTTTTATTTGTGCTGATTTTAGGCAGGCCAGCTTCGCTGAGCTGGGTTGGTTTACTAAAACGGGAGAGTGCAAAATCTGGAGCAGCTCTGCATAGAAAAAAAAAAAAAAAAACAATCATCTTCCAGGTTTTTTTTTGTCAAAGCTTAATTAACCACTTAAGGACCGGAAGGATTTACCCCCTTAATGTCCAGGCCCTTTTTTGCGATATGGCACTGCGTTGCTTTAACTGACAATTGCGCGGTCGTGCGACATTGTACCCAAACAAAATTTATGTCTTTTTCCCACAAATAGAGCTTTCCTTTGGTAGTATTTGATCACCTCTGTGGTTTTTATTTTTTGCGCTATAGACAAAAAAAGAGCGATAATTTTGAAAAAAAAAGCAATATTTTTTACTTTTTGCTATAATAAATATCCCCCCCCCCCTAAAAAATATATAAAAAAAAAAAAAAAAATGTCTTCCTCAGTTTATGTAGTCTTCTACATATTTTTGGTAAGAAAAAAAAAAAAAACACGCAATAAGCGTATATTGATGGTTTTGCACAAAAGTCTAACGTCTAAAAAATAGGGAAAAGATTTATGGCTTTTTTATTATTTTTTTTTTTTACTAGTAATGGCAGTGATCAGTGATTTTTAGCTGGACTGCAACATTGCGGTGGACAGATTGGACACTTTTTTGTGTCTAGTGACATTTATACAGCGATCAGTGCTATAAAAATGCACTGGTTACTGTAAAATGACACTGGCAGGAAAGGGGTTAACACTAGTAGTGATCAAAGGGTTAAATGTGTTCCCTGGGAGGTGTTTCTAACTGGCGGGGGGGGCAGTGTACTGACTGGAGGAGGAGAGAGATCACTGTTCCTGATCACTAGGAACAGACGATCACTCTCTATTTCCCTGTCAGAATGGGGATCTGTTTGCTTACATTGACAGATTCCCATTCTGGCTCTCTGTGGAGCGATCGCGGGTGGCTGGTGGACATTGAGGTCACGTGCATCGACTCCGCAGGCGCACCCGATGTATCTAGTGCGCTAACCGAAGTACAGCTACGGCCATTCGCGCAATAAGCCACCCTGCTGCAGTATAAAGACGGCGGCTGGTCAGCAAGTGCTTAAACGCTTGCCGACTGGCTCACGCCCATATATATCCGCAGAAGGGCACGTACAGGCAGATTAACGTACTTGTACGTTGCCCTTTAGAAAGCAGTTTGTGGCGCGCGCCCGCCGCGACCTCCGTGAGTGTGATCGCGGTTCCTGCAGACTCGATGTCCGCGGGGATACCAGCGATCATCTCACGGAGAGGAAGAACGGGGAAATGTGGTTCAGTTATCCTGACTGGGCGTCATATGACATCCAGCAGGATAACATGCCGCCACGCGCGCGGGCGCGCATCGTGGCGATCGGTGGATCGGTGTGTCATTCTGACACACCACTACACAGATCTTGGTAATGAGCCTCCGGCGGAGGCTCTTTACCACGTGATCAGCCATGTCCAATCACGGCTGATCACGATGTCAATAGGAAGAGCCGTTGATCGGCTCTTCCTCACTCGCGTCTGACAGACGCGAGTAGAGGAGAGCCGATCGGTGGCTCTCCTGGCAGGGGGGGTCTGCGCTGATTGTTTATCAGTGC
Organism: Aquarana catesbeiana; assembly: GCF_042186555.1. NCBI lineage: Eukaryota > Metazoa > Chordata > Amphibia > Anura > Ranidae > Aquarana > Aquarana catesbeiana. Next base: position 348,120,465 of record NC_133329.1, on the reverse strand, counting down.
AGCCCCCCCCTCAGATCACCACACTGGACCACCAGGGATCGCCACTAGGACCACCAGGGAAGGGGCAACATGTGGATGGCCAGGTATGTACCCCATGGCCATCCACATGTGCCCAGTGTGCCCAGTCAGTGCCCAATCTGTGCCAATCAGTGCCCAAAAATGGGCACTGATTGGCACCATTATGTTGCAGTGATGCCCAGCAATGTCACCCTTAGGGGCATCACTGCAAACAATCAGTGTCATCAGTGCCACCCATCAGTGTCCATCGGTGCCACCTGTCAGTGCCCATCTGTGCCCATCAGTGCCCACCTATCAGTGCCCATCCGTGCCCATCTGTGCCAACTATCAGTGCCACCCATAACTACCCATCAATGCCACCTACGAGTGCCCATCAATGCCACCTACGAGGGCCCATCAATGCTGCCTATGAGTGCCCATCGGTGCCGCATACCAGTGCCACCTATCAGTGCCCATCACTGCCGCCTATCAGTGCCCATCATCAGTGCCCGTCAGTGCCACCTCATCAGTGCCACCTCATTGGTGCCACCTCATCGGTGCCGATCAGTGCCGCCGTATCAGTGCCTGTCAGTGCAGCCATATCAGTGCCCGTCATTGAGGAAGAAAACGTACTTATTTACAAAAATTTTTAACAGAAACAAAGAAAAACTTGTTTTTTTTCAAAAGCAGAGGTGATCAAATACCACCAAAAGAAAGCTCTATTTGTGGGAACAAAATGATAAAAAATTTGTTTGGGTACAGTGTTACATGACCACGCAATTGTCATTCAAATTGCGACAGCGCTGAAAGCTGAAAATTGGCCACAGCGGGAAGGTGTCTAAGTGCCTGGTATTGAAGTGGTTAAATTGTGCTTCCTGAAAGGTCATTAGTTTGTTGCCTTTCACGAGGTCTTGTAAAAGGGTTATATCCCTTTTCATCCAGTAGGTCAGGGATATATTTGGGATTAACCAGAGGAGTGCTTCCAGCGTTATGGGGACATTCGTAATGTGGGCATTTGAGCGGGAAGTTTCTTTCAGATGTGTCCATGCATATAGTGTAGCTTGTATGTAGGGTGGTCTATTGAAAAAGTTGTTTGTTGAAGGTTATGTGCTATCAGGAGGGACCTTGGAGATTTAGGGTGCAACCATGCCTGTTCTAATTGACACCACGGTTTGGTTTCTTTTTGGTCAAACCAGTTTCTGAGCTTGTCTAGGATTGCTGCTATGTAATAGTCTTTCAGTATTGGAATACCCAGCGCACCCGCCGCTTTATGCTTCCCTTGCATTTGAGATGGGAACCTAGTTCTCTTGCCTGCCCATATAAAATTAGTCATTTATTTTTGCATGGAAGTAAAAAAAGATGAAGGGAGAGGAATCGGGAGGGCCCTAAAGAGGTACGTTAGCTTTGGAAGTAGCAGCATCTTAGCTGGATTCCTAAGTAAGATATAGATTTGGGAGACCACGGTTATGGGAAGTCCTTTTGGAGTGCGGATCTGGTGAGGGTGTCAATTGCTATATCTAAAATGCTGGATTTGGATGTGTTGACCTTATAGTAGGCTACTTTGCTAAACAGTGAGAGGGTCTCATGGGCTGCAGTTAGAGAGTCATAGGGGTCAGACAATGTCAGTATTACGTCGTCTGCAAAGAGAGATATTTTGTGTTGTTTGTCCTGAGATGGGATGCCCGGTATTAATGGATGCTTTCTGATCTCTTCGGCTAGCGGTTCCATAACCATGGCAAAAATGAATGGTGATAATGGGCACCCCTGTCTTGTTCCATTGGTTTTATGGAAATTTCTTGAGAACATGCCCTCTGTAAACACGCGTAAGCAGATGGAGAGGAATACAATGCTAGTATTGCTTGTTGGATTGAACCAGTCAGTCCAAACTTCTCCAAAACCTTGAACAGGTATCCCCAATGTATTCTGTCAAAGGCCTTCTCTGCGTCCAGAGTAAGGAGCAGAGAAGGCCTTCCAGATTTTTCGACTAAATGAAGAATATTTATCATTCTTCTAGTTGCATCATTTGCTTGCTGACCTGTCACAAAACCCACCTGATCTTGGTTGATAAGCCCCGGTAACAGTGAGGACAGTCTGTTGGCGAGTAATTTAGCATATAGTTTAACATCCACGTTTAATAAGGATATGGGTCTGAAATTTTGTGGAGCTGATGGTTCTTTACCTGGTTTTGGCAAAGGTTTAATAGTTGCTATCATTTCTTTTGGAAGTGAAGCATTGGACATTGCGGCATCAAAGATCTGTTTTAAATACAGCTGATAGTATTCGGAGGAATAACCATCAGGTCCGGGTGATTTGTTGTGGGGCATGCTTCTAATTATTTTTTAAATTTCAGGAATTGTAAATGGCCTATTAAGTGTGGATAGTTCCTTTTGAGATATTTTTGGTAGGTGTATTGATGCTAGGAAGTCTGATATCATCTTATCTGATGGTTGATAGGTATCAGGATCATCTTTAAGATTATACAAAGCTTCATAGTAGTCCCTAAAAGCTTCTTCCATGTCCTTGGGATTTGACACTACTATTTTTGATTTAGGGTTTAACATATGTTGGATTCTTTGTTTTACTATTTTTTCTTTCAGCTGATTCGCCAGAAGTTTCCCCGCTTTGTTGCTGCATCGATAGTTAGTTACTTTCAATTTGCGGAAGCAGTTCTCCTGCTGGGAAATCAGGTGTGATCCTAATTCTTGTCTAGCATAAAACAATACATCTCTGATTTTTTGTGTGCAACTTTGTTTGTTGTAGGATTCTAGGTTTTGTATTTTAGTTAACAAGTCGTTAAGCCGCTTTGTCCGCTGTCTTCTGATCCTAGTGCTCATTTGTATGAGCAGACCTCTTATAAAAATTTTGTGGGTGTTCCAGAGTGTGAAGGGGTCGTCCACCGAAGGAGCATTAAGTTAAAAAAATTCTCTCATAGCTGATCTGATTGATTTTAAGTTTTCAGGTTGAGAGATGGTGGGTATATCATTCCTCCATCTATTTGTTCTCATTTCGGCACTGCGATCCCCCAAACTAATGGAAATAGGAGCATGGTCAGACTAGGATATAACATACTTAACAATCTTCTGCAGCATGAATTTGTCTACCAGGAACAGATTTATGCGTGAATATGAGTGGTGCATGCTAGAAAAGAAAGTAAAATCCTTTTCAGAAGAATGCTGGCACCTCTCTACATCAAAAAGACCAGAAGATGTGATAAATTGTGCCAGGGTTGTTCTACGAATTTTGTGGTGTATAGGGTTGGATAGGTCCAAGTCCTTGTTTGGGATTGCGTTAAAGTTCCCACATATTAATACATGACCCCGTTTCATGGATTCTAATTTTTTCCATATTTTCTTTAAGAAGCAAATTTGGTTTGTGTTCGGTAGGTACACGTTTACCAATGTGTATTTAATTTTGGAGATCTCACACACTAGAATGATAAATCTTCCTGATGTATCTAAATGGGTTTCAAGATGCGAGAAAGGGATGGAGTCTCTTACTGCTATTGCTACTCCTCCCTTCTTTTTAGGGCCGTTTGCCATGTATATTTGCTGAAATTTAAGGTGGCTGAAAGAAGGAGGATTACCCAAAATAAAATGTGTCTCTTGGAAACAGATGATGTCACTTTTAAGCCTGGATGCTTCCCTCCAGGCCATTTGGCGTTTTTGAGGACTATTCAAACCTTTCACGTTTAGTGAGGATATGTTGAAGGGCATTTTGATACTTTGCAAATTACGTACCTTGTTTCTATTCGTTTTAGTTGATGGAGTTTCGGTGGCCCTTGGCGTTGGTTCTCTTGACCCTGATGAGAAGGTGGGATGGGGTGATGGTTTAGAGAAGGGTTGCTCAGATGGCTGGCCTGTTCAGTTTGGAAGTCCCGTAGTGCTGTTCCTGTAACAATGAACAAGAGAAGGAAAACAAGAGGGGGGAGAAACAAAGATGTAAAAATGATGATTCTGTGAGGAATCTGTGCAGATGAACTACCGCTATAACTTGGGGGGAGAGCGATCAAAGAACTATGTGGTGTTCTCCTGGGCCATCAGGGGCTTTAAAGATGGAGTATTAGAACTGTAATCTTTCAGCCTGTTTTTTGCATCGGAGCTGATACGGGTGGAAGGAGGTGAGTGCGGTGCGTCTTTCCCGTTGCCATGTGGGTCTAATATTCGCCAGTCTCTCATAAGGTGGATGCCTTCTTTTAAGCTTGCCACCACATGTAATTTGCCATCTTTGGTGATCACTAGCTTGGCTGGATATAACCATCTGTACAGGATGTGATGATTATTCAGTGGTTTGGTTATAGTGGACAGTTTCCTGCGTTTTTGCATAGTAAATTCAGAGAGATCAGCAAAAAATGATAATTCTTTTCTGAGGGCATAACTTCTTGTCTTCTTGCTGCCATCATGAACTGATCTTTAATGTGATAAAAGTGGACTCGAACTATAGTGTCCCTGGGAAGGTGAGACGGGATGTTTCTGGGCCTTGGTAGTCGGTGAATACGATCAATGACCAGGTCCTCTAGTGGCGCTTCTGGAAGCGCAGCCTTCATAAGATTAGTAAAATATTCTTTCAGTTCTGGGGGTTTGACTGATTCGGGGATCCCCCTTATTTTGACGTTGTTATGTCTCGATCTATCTTCCAAATCACCCAATTTTGTTTTAATATTCATAATCTCATCATCCCTGTCATTGTGGGCATTGACCCTGACATTAAAAGTGCTTGCAAACTCGCCCATTTTAGTTTCTATGCGGGAGACTCTGTTGGATACTGCTGATATCTCTGATTTGAATTGCTGGGTAATGGCCATTGTTTCAACATGCAAAGTGGAGCGAAGAGACACCATCCTGTCTTTAAGTGTAGTGTCCATAACTGGTTGGTTTAGTGTGGGGAAATCAGTAATGGAGTCTTGTAACTCCCTCGTGTCATCTAGTGAGGAGTTAAATCCACTTACCTCCTCACTGTCATCCGGAGCTGAGGACGTCTTTTGTCTGCTTTTTGCTGGGCTGGAGGAAGCAGAAGGAGGTGGTGGGTAGTGGATTTGTCCTTGTAGCTGATTTGTATTGTTACCACTACTAGTCTGCTTCATGGCCGATCCCTGCAGCTTGTGCGAGCCGCGTGTGTCTCCGCTATGGCCGCCGGCACCATCTTGGACAAGGAAATGTCGTGGCTGTGTAAAAAAGTCTGTCAACTTCCCCGGTTCTGAAAATACTTTTCTCTTGCAGGAAGGCATCAGAAGGTGAGCCAGCTTCAGGTGTGATTGTCGTGAGCTTGGAACGAGGCTCGTAGTCGCTGTAATCCCCTGTTACTGCCCAGGATAAGACAGAGCTATCTTAGTGTGCGACCATCCACTCCGCTGGCTAGCCACGTCCCCCTACATTGTATTTTTTTAAATGTAACTGCCTACTCCCAAACTGTCATTTGAAGTAAAACACATAGCCAAGTATTATTCTCCACAATTTTTTTATTGTGCATTAAAAAAAAAAATTAATAAAATTAGACATACTATCTGCCAACAGAACTTAACCAAAAAGTGCATTCTATGCATCCAAGATATAGAAAAAATAACTAATGAAATCAATATTATTCAACCAAAGAATAAAATAAAAGCCTCATGCATGTGTCCTGCTTCTTTATATAGGGGGTCAACAATGCCAAGAGTTGATGAAAGCAGGGGTCTGTCATCCGGAGATAATTCTGAAAATCATCCGGATTATTCTCCTGGAGCTTCTGCAGCAAAGGCATATGACATAATTGGTCACGATTAATAAAGCAACCAATTTTTGGTCCAAGAAATCCTCCTCCTCCTGTTCCTGTACTGGACTTGGGTCAAAGCAATAACTCCAAGGCTAATAATAAATAACACGTTATCTCCTCTGATTCCACAACATGTCTGGTTGACAAACAGCCGTTCAGAAACAAACTGAATAGCATGAAATGAAAAGCGCAAACTGAAAAGCGCTAAATGAAAAGCGTAAAATGAAAAGCGCAAATCGACACTCACCAAACTTCTACTAACACGAAATTAGCAGAAGGAGCCCAAATGGTGGCGCTAAAGAGCTGAAAAACCATGTAGTACGTCTCTACATTCGTGTTTGTTGGCCGACAATTCCTTGCCATTTGTATGCAAGACAAAATCCAGGCACACGCCTTTGGACAAAAGTCTGAGGTTTTGTCTGCAGAAAATCCAATCGTGTGTATGAGGCTGAAGACTTCTTTCACACTGAGGCAAATTTTAGGCGTTTTAGCGCTAGAAATATTGCCTGTAAAGCGCCTGAAAACTGCCTCCCATTCTCTGCAATGGGTGCTTTCACACCCGGGTGGTGCGTTTGCGGGACGTTTGGAAAAGTCCTGCAAGCGGCATCATTGGGGCGGGTTGGGAACGCTGTATACAGTGGTTACCCTTCTTTTTTTTTTTTTCAATAGATTTTTATTGAAAGAAAGTGCAATACAGGGTATCACAATAGTTGGTATACAAAATTTTTTTACATTTTACATATATATATATATATATATATATATATGTACTTATATATATACCAGTAGCCTATGCACATTTATATATGGGTGAAGAACCAAAATAACCAGGGTGGGATATATGGTGAGACTTTTAGATAGACATATCATGACGATATAACTGGATGGATCAGCAGGGTGGGTCCTTCGGGAGCTACTGGTATCAAAAAACAAAAAAAGGGGGGGGGGGAGGTGGATAGAATGGGGGGGGGGGGGTGTAAGCATACACCAGTCGGTTGAAGTATTAAGTAGCGAGAGAGTTACAGGAAAAAAAAAAGAACGGGAGTGTCTTCCTCCTCAGGAGTGGTAATGGGAGTGTCATAGTAAGCGAATGAAGTTCTGTAGTTCCTCTTGGGACAGATTGATTGCATGAAGGCCCACCATCTTGAGTAGAAACGTGTGTTGGAGAGTTCTTTTTTGAAGTCGGTGCTGAGTTTGTCTCTGTGAAGCAAGGTTAGAAGCTCCCTTTTAAGTTGCAAGATCAGTGGGCAAAGAGAGGAGGTCCAGTTTTGTAGAATTAGTCTTCTAGCCAGTAAGAGACTGATCAAGGCCCAGTCCTTATATGTAGGGTGGGTGGTTGGGGACCACGGGAGCAGTTGGTCGTCCCAGTATCCGAAGATGAGGAGTAGGGGATCTTTAGGTAGTTTTAGCAGCGTTATTTTGAAGATGTAGGAGATGACTTGGTTCCAGAAGGCGGAGATGGAGGGGCATGTCCAGAAACGGTGGGAAAGTGATGGTTTTGGCTGGTGGCACATGGGGCAATTGGCTGCACCTCGGACAGTTTTGTCCGAGATGAAGGGTATGTAGGCATGGTGCATAATCTTTAATTGAGTTTCTCTCCATACCTCATTGGGGGTCTACCCTTGAAGAACCTTTTTCACTATGTCTGAGTCAGGAAAGTCCTTTCCCCAGTTTGCTACCGATGAGGAAGCAAGTGAGGGAGTGGTCTTGATCAAGAAAGGTTTATAGATATCCGAGATTTTATAAGAGTCACTGTGGAGTAGTAGGTCTGTGATGGATGTCTGAAATCTCTTACTTTCCTCTCTTCATGAGTCTTTTATAAAGCTGACGCATTGTGCATAGTGTAAAGCATGAGATTGAGGTAGGGAGAAAGTTTCTGCAATGACAGAGAAGTTATGAGGGCGTCCTGTTTCCAGATCACATAGGGTGGAAAAATTTGTGAGGCCTTTTTGTTGCCAAATAGTGAAGGGTTTGTATTCCAAACCCGGTGAGAAGCTGGGATTTCCTTGAATCGGGAGATGTCTGGACATAAAGGGCGAAAGTTTCAATGCTTTCCGTACTTCCCTCCAAGCTATGGCTGTGTCTCTAAGGAGAAGATTGTATTGTATGGGTGGGGGAGTAGATTTCCACCTGCAATGAAGTAATGCCACCAGGGAGTAAGGTTGGGCCATTGAAGCTTCCATGGAGTAATTAGAGCAGCGAGAAAGTTGCGATATCCAGTCTAGGCCTATCCTGAGTAGGCAAGAGAGGTTGTATGCTCTGATATTTGGGAGACTAATCCCGCCTTCGCGTCTGGGAAGATACAATTTAGCAAGGGCTATACGTGGTCTTTTGTTCCGCCAGAGAAATTTGGAGATGGCTTTGTTTAAGTTTTTGATATCTGCGTGTTTAAGAAGTAGAGGTATCGTTTGGAGAGGGTAAAGTAATCGAGCGAAACTGACCATTTTTATTAGGTGACATCTTCCCAGGAGCGAGAGGGGCAGATCCATCCAGTTACCCAATTCTTGAGAAATTTTTTTCAACAGTGGGGGATAGTTTAGATGGTATATAGAATGGGGCATTCTTCCTATCTTAATGCCTAGATATGTTATGTGTGACTTGGCTACTGGAAAGGGTGAGTGTTGCGCCCAGCGAGGGACAGATAAAGTGCCTATGGGGAGAATTTCGCTCTTGCTGTAATTTATGCGGAGACCTGAGCAGAGTTTAAATTCATCAAAGATTGTTTTGATGGTGGACATGTCAGAGGAGGGGTTGGTCGAGAAAATTAGGATGTCATCGGCGAAGAGTGACGTGCGGAGTTCTTGGGATCCTATTTTGATGCCGTGTAATGGGGCCTCTAGAGTAAGGTATCTAGAGAGGGGTTCTAAGGCGATGTTAAAGAGGAGTGGGGATAGGGGGCAGCCTTAAATCATGCCCTTGTAAAGGCGGAATTCATCAGAGAGAAGGCCTGCCGCCACCAATCTGGCCGCGGGGGAGGCATACATGGCATGTACGAGGTGTTGGAAAGGGCCCGTAAAACCCATTTTCGATAGGACCAGTGATAGCCATTCGAAGCTAACATTATCGAAGGCTTTTTCCGTGTCCAGAGTGGCATGGTCCCCCCCTGGGCTGATTTTGGCTTGTTCCAGAGCCATCATCACCTTACGGATGTTCATAGTGGCTGTTCTCCCCTTCACAAAACCTGATTGGGCTGGGTGAATCAGAGAGGGAATGATGGTGGCAAGTCTGGAAGCTACTATTTTTGAGGGAATTTTGACGTCTAAATTTAGGAGTGAGATGGGTCGGTACGAACCCGGTTCTTGGGGGTCTTTGCCTTTTTTTGAAAGTAGTTTGACGATGGCCTGATTCCCAGTCGGTAAGTAGGGGCCGCCAGTCCATATACCATTATAGACTGCGAAGAGAGCGGGTTCGGTAATAGTTTGTAGGGCCTTATAGAATTCTCCTGTAAACCCGTCTGCGCCTGGGGCTTTAGAGGGAGCTAGGTTCCGGATGACATTAGATATTTCTTGTAAGGAGATAGGTGCATTGAGGACTTCAAGTTGGGAGGGAGAAACCGTGGGTAGAGACAGTCTGTCTAGGAAGGATTTGGCTGTGTTCATGTCGATGGGGTCGGTGGCGTATAGCAAGGAATAATATTGTAACATAATTTTGTTAATGTCCTGTTGTGAGGTTTTTATGTCGCCTGCGGTGTCCCGAAGGGAGGTGATGTGTGTCGGGCGGAAAGGGCCTTTGCAGAGTCTTGCTAACAGTTTGCCAGCTTTGTTGCCAAATTTATGAAGGGTGGCTACCATATGTGCCCTGTGTGTCCGCTCAAGGGAATCTGCCCAGGTATCAAAAGCCCTTTTTGCTACCTGCCAGTGTAGCCTGTTGTCAGGGGAGTCCCTAGTATAGAGAGAGCGTTGTGCCAAGCGCAGGTTGGCACTGGCCATCTTATAATTTGCCAAAATGTTTCTCTTGTGAGAGGCAGCGTAGGATATAATTCGGCCTCTGAGGAAGGCCTTCCCAGCTTCCCAGAAAAGGTTCAGGTTGTCCGCATGGGGGGAATTAGTCTTGGAGAATTCAGACCAAGCTTTCTCCATGTAGCATTGAAAGTCTGAGTTATTTTGGAGATAAGCGGGGAAACGCCAAAGTTTGGGAGTAGGATGTAAGTCAGGGGTATCTAGCAAGATAGAGATGGGGGCGTGGTCAGATATGGCTATGTCATGGATATCAGAATTCGAGATCGTGGGGATAAGACTGTCAGTGCAGAAGAGGTAATCGATTCTAGTGAAGATGTTGTGAGGGTTGGAGTAAAAGGTGTAGTCTCTATCTGCTGGGTGGAAAAGCCGCCAGATGTCATGCAGGTGGAGAGATTCCATAGTGGATGCAAAGTGTGTGAGATCAGATGATGTGGGAGATGAACGCGTTCGTTTGGAAGAGGATCTGTCATCTATTGGGTGCAGGATGGTGTTAAAATCTCCCCCAACTATATGTGGGAGGTGCGGAGAGCGTAGAATCCAGGAGGACATCTTAAATAAGAAATTTTTTGCCGGGATTACCTAGTTTTATGTGTGTGGAGAGGAAACGACCCTGGTTATCTGTTTCCACGGACAGTACCTCTCAGGGAAGGTTTTTGTGGATTAATATGATAACCCCTGCTTTGCGATTGAGTGCACTTGAGCCCAGGACAGTACCCATCCAAAGTTTTTTCATTCGGGGGAGGTCAGAGGAGGTTAGGTGGGTTTCCAGGAGCAGGGCGATATCGGTTTTTAGTCTCTTGAGGTGACGAAGAATTTTAAGTCTCTTAACGGGGGACCTAAGCCCTTTCACGTTCCAAGAGGTGACTTTCATGTGAGTAAGGTCGAAGGTACGTTATGTGCCGGTAAATTGTTAACAATATATGTAGACCTGAGGAGAGGAGTTGAACTGGTAGTGCTAACTAGGGTGGACTGGCTATGAGGAAGGAGTTGTGGCTGAGAGTCTAGTGACAGATGGGTGTTGCTGGGGACAAATAATGGGGAGGGATAAGGAGGGGTAGGAGCAAGAAATAAAAACATCTCATAACAATAGAAGAACTTCTCTTTTTTCCGCATAGAATCACTGTGCAGGCCAGCTCCCCTAACGATCCAGTCGCTGTAGTGGGTGCGCGCCCTGGATGACTCGGTGTCAACGGCCGCGACGGAGGACCTCTCATGGGCGCAGGATCAGGAGGAGGCCATACAAAGTGAGGCTATAGGAGGTGAAGTAGTATAAAAGGAAGAAAACCTGTGCCATAATGAAAAGAAAACAGTCAAACTTAAACAAGCCATATACCTGAGTGTACAGACATTGGAGTCTTTAAAACTGAGGAGCAAGCAAAACATATGCTCCTAAAGAAAATATGGTAAGGTATCAAATCTTCTCGTCAGCGGGGGGTGTTACGGTGGGTAGGCCCGGAGGATCTGAAGCGTTTTGGGGAATCTTTCCTCGGGCTTCGCTGGTCCAGAGGGCGATTGCTTGGAGAGGCCCTGAGCGGGGAATCGGAGTGTGATTCAGCGCGCAGTGAATGCAAGAAGGCTTCCGCCTCAGAGGTGTCCTGAAAGGAAAGCTGGTCTCCGTTGGGAGCTTTGAGGCGGAGAGTTGCGGGGAAGGCCAAGGTGAACTTCATCTGTCGCTGGTGTAGCTCTGTGCAGATGTGTTGGAATGCTTTCCTCTTTTTAGAGACTTCTATGGAATAGTCCGCGAAGATCAGGATTTTGATTCCATCAATTTGCAGAGATCTGGTTTGCCGAAACTTTTGTAGGATGACAGTCTTGTCGTTGTAGTTTAGGTACTTCGCTATGATTGGGCGAGGGGACTTGCGATCAGGGGCGAATGCTCCCACTCGGTGGGCCCATTCTACCGTAAAAGGGCCGGGGAGGCCTAATGCCTCCGGGATGCGTCTGGCGCAGAATTCTGCAATAGCTGAGGACTGTAGTGATTCTGGGACCCCCACGAATCGCAGATTGCTCCTTCTGGATCTGTGTTCTAAATCGTCCAGTTTTTGTAGTATGTACTGATTGGTTTTCTCCTGTGCTTGTTCGGTAGCTTGTGCCTGATATACTTCTTCTTCCAGGCTTGAAAGGCGGTGTTCCACCTCATGAAGTCTAGTTGAATGTTCTCCTAGTTGTGCCTTGACTTGCCTCATTCCCGCATCCACTGCCTTTTCCAATGAGGCGGTTATCATGGGGGATAGGATGGCTGCGACAGCTTGAGCTATACGGTCCATATTGTTATCCCCCTGGTATGGGGAGGAGGAGGCAGGATGCAGGGAGAGAGGAGATTGGAGTGAGGAGGGGGGTGCTGTAGGACCGCTCACCTCTATGTCTGGTTCGTCAGGCGCGGTATTCGGGAGGGCCGAGACCGGGGCCTCGAGTTGCGTCTGGGCCGGTTGCATCGTTGCGGCCGCGTAAGAGCGCGTGCCGGTTTTCTCCACAAATCGGTCCATAGGGTAGCTTGTGGGGGCCTCGGTGTGACTTCTGGCAGCAGGAGGGGGTGAGCACTCGATATTGAAGTCCTGTTGTAGTGCCTCAACACCGTGAAGGCCTAGACCGGGGCCTCAATTTGCAGCTGGGCCCCAGGCGTGTGTAACCTGTTTTTTTGAATGCCAACAGTCGGTCCGTAAGGGAGTGTGGGGTCCCCTATGAGGTGGCAGGCGACAGGAGGGGGGTCAGGCGGCTGTATTTGAGCCCTTTCTTGTGCTGCGAGGGCCGCGTAGGCTGAGACCGTGGCCTCAATTTGGAGCTGGGCCGGGCCGTTCCTCTGGTTAGATTATGATCGGACCGTGGGGGAGTGAGGGGTTCCTGATGAGGTTGCAGGCGGCAGGAGGGGGGTCGGGTTGTTGTTTTAAAGCCCTAATTTGTGACGTGAAGGCCGCGTAGGCCGAGACCGGGGCCTCGATTTGTGACCGGGCCAGGTGAGGTCGTCGCGGCCTAGTAGGAGGCCGGTATCTGGAGATCTGGAGAACGTAGAGGAGTGAGGGGTCCCCGATTAGGTTGCAGGCGGTAGGAGGGGGGGTCGGGCGTTTTTTTTAAAGCCCCGATTCGTGACGTGAAGGCCGCGTAGGCCGAGACCGGGCCTCGATTTACAGCCGGGCCGGGTGAGGTCGTCGCGGCCTAGTAGGTAGCCGGTATCTGGAGCTCTGGAGGTCGGCAAGAGAGCGGGGAACACCCGCGGAGAGGTGCCGGCGTCAAGGGGGGATTGGGCAGGTATTTGTAAGCCGATTTTCGGATCGTGGTGTGGGAGCTGTGAGGAGGCTCAGCTACTCCATACGGCGCTGGAACCGGAAGTGTGTGGTTACCCTTTAATGGACAATGCCAGAATCTATTTATAACTATGGACCTTGGGCTACAGAAAGAAACAGTTACTGCTTATGGAGTCCTCCTGCAATCAACAGTCAAGCACATGTATTTGGATATAGAAGAAAATAAACATAATAGGGTTACTAAAGGCATTGATAATCTTTACACAAGTCACTTCAATTATCCAATCACATGCAGACAAAATAGGTAACCACTTCAGCCACGGAAGAATTTACCCCCTTCCTGACCAGAGCACTTTTTGCGATACGGCACTGCATCGCTTTAACGGACAATTGTGCGGTGGTGCGACATTGCACCCAAACAAAATTGACATCCTTTTTTTCCCACAAATAGAGCTTTCTTCTGGTGGTATTTGATCACCTCTGCGGTTTTTATTTTTTGCGCTATAAACAAAAAAAGAGCGACAATTTTGAAAAAAAAAAGCAATATTTTTTACTTTTTGCTATAATAAATATCCCCAAAAAATATATAAAAAAACAAATTTCTTTCTCAGTTTAGGCCGATGTGTATTCTTCTACATATTTTTGGTAAAAAAAAACGCAATAAGAGTATATTGATTGGTTTTCGCAAAAGTTATAGCGTCTACAAAATAGGGGATAGATTTATAGCATTTTTATTATTTTTTTTTCTTTTACTAGTAATGGCGGCGATCTGCGACTTTTATCATGACTGCGACATTATGGTGGACACATCGGACACTATTTTGGGACCATTGTCAGTTATACAGCGATCAGTGCTTTAAAAATGCACTGATTACTGTGTAAATGACACTGGTTGGTAAGGGTTTAAACACTAGTGGGCGATCAAGGGGTTTAGTGTGTCCTAGAGAATAATTCTAACTGTAGGGGGGCTTGTTTACATAGGCATCTCCCCATTCTGCAGCTCCGTGACAGGATCGCGGGACCCGCAGGCACGGTCAAGGAGTATGCGGCGCGCGCCCACAATACCACGTCTTAAAGGGGATGTACAGGTGCGCCCATTTGCTCTGCCGTGCCATTGTGCGGACGTACATCGTCGTGTGCTGGTTGGCAAGCGGTTAAACAGGAATTTGCTGTTTGGATGATTGGATAATTGAAGTTAATATTCACAAAACTTATTGTGTGAAGATTGTCAACTCCTTTAGTAAATCATTGTTTCAGGATGTCAAGTATTGCACCAGCTATACACTCCAAAATAGTAAGTAGTGTCAATTTTGTAAATATAATTTCGAGAGTTTCTCATTTTAAAGTGGAATTACAGGCTTTAACTAACTAAGCCTAAAACTGCTCCCAACCAGCTTCTAACTCCTAACTACCCCATAGAAGGAGGGTGCTCCGGTCCTGTCATGTGATCTCCCCAATGGCTGAAATGCCTGGGTAGCAATTTTACCCATAGGCTTACTATAGGGGCATTCATCTATGGCAGTCCCTCCTTCCCCCTAAAGCCACCGCTGGTATCCAATCACAGGACTGGACCAGAATACCCTGAGTAGGGATGAGCTTCGTGTTCGAGTCGAACCCATATTCGACTCGACCATTGGCTGTTTGGTCGTTCGCCGAATTCCGAACGTTATGGGCCGTTCGTGCCAAATTCGTGTGGCGCGTCACGGCCCATAATTCACTGCGGCATCGCAGTGCATTGCTGGCTGATGATTGGCCAAGCATGCACTATGACCCGCATGCTTGGCCAATCACAGCGCCGTCGGTAGAGAGAGCTGTAATTGGCCAAAGCCAGGGTGGCTTTGGCCAATTATGGCTCAGGGGGTTTAGAACACGCCCCACACTATATAAGGTCGCCTGCACGGCGGCCCTGTTAAGTGTGTGTTCCAGCGTTGAAAGAGAGATAGATAGACAGAGAGACAGTGTCATTTCATTTGAGTTAGATAGATTAGGCAGGACAATCAGTGAGTTAGCTGCACTTACAGTGTATTGTGTATATATATGCATCCCAGGTGTTGCATATATATATATATATATATATACACTGTATTCAGTTTAGCTAGATCCGTTCCTGTTATCTTCTTACTGACAGGCAGGCTTGTCTTGTTACAGTATTAACAGCTACCTGAAGAAAATTGCTGGTGTTCTTTTGATCCTATTAGTACCACAGTCAGGCAGCTAGACTATTTACAGTTAGTGCAGTGCGTCCTGCTCACAGTGTTCAGCTAAAACTACAAGTTAGTGTAGTGAGACCTCTGCACAGTGTTCATCTAAAGCTACAAGTTAGTGCAGTGCGTCCTGCTCACAGTGTTCAGCTAAAACTACAAGTTAGTGTAGTGAGACCTCTGCACAGTGTTCATCTAAAGCTACAAGTTAGTGCAGTGCGTCTTGCTGACAGTGTTCAGCTAAAACTACAAGTTAGTGTAGTGAGACCTCTGCACAGTGTTCAGCTAAAACTACAAGTTAGTGTGGTGCGTCCTCCTCACAGTGTTCAGCTAAACCTACAAGTTAGTGTAGTGAGACCTCTGTACAGTGTTCATCTAAAGCTACCTGTAGAAGGTTGGTGGTGTTTTCCTGATCCTATCACTACCGCAGGCAGCTAAAAAAGCTACAAGTTAGTTTTTTGCGAGCTCTGCACAGTGTTCAGCTAAAGCTACCTGTAGAAGGTTGGTGGTGTTTTCCTGATCCTATCACTACCGCAGGCAGCTAAAAAAGCTACAAGTTAGTTTTTTGCGAGCTCTGCACAGTGTTCAGCTAAAGCTACCTGAAGAAGGTTGTGGTGTTCTCATACTACAGGCAGGCAGTTGATTTTGCTAGCTGCAGTATCAGTACATATATATATATATATATATATCCCAGCTTAGTGCAGCTACAGGCCATTAGTATGTCTGGAAGGCCAAGAAGGAGAGGCAAACAGTCACAAGCCAATAAGAGAGGGTAAGCAGGCTCTGTGTCTAGTGCTGGTCATGGAGACGGTGCATCCTCATCAGCACGTGGCCGTGGGACATGCTTGGCCTTTTTTTCGGCAGCTGGCCGTGTTGAGCCGCAACATGCAGAAGACTTGGTCGAGTGGATGACCAAGCCGTCCTCATCCTCCTCATCCTCTCTCACCCATGCTCAGGGTACTTTGTCTGGCAAAGCAGCGGCCTCTTCCCTCGGCTCAATGTCATCAGTGACTCCTTCCCTAGCCCCACAAGGTCCTCCTGAGGAGTCCCTCGAACTGTTTGACCACAGTGTTGGGTACATGCTCCAGGAGGATGCCCAGCGTTTGGAAGGCTCTGATGATGATACTGAGCTCGATGAAGGCAGTAACATGAGCACGGACAGAGGGGGTGCCCAAGAAGGACAGCAATCTGGCAGTCATGCTCCCCCTGCTGCAGCATACTGCCAGGTTTGCTCCAGTGATGAGGAGGGAGGGGATGATGAGGTCACTGACTCAACGTGGGTGCCTGATAGGAGAGAGGAGGAGGAGGCGGCACATCACCAACGAGGCAGGATGCCCTCCAGGGGCCAGCCTAAGGGCAGCACATTGACTGCATCACACCCCAAAGCTCCACATTTGCAGGGCGCTGCAGTCTCTGCGCGTTATTCAAAAAGTTCTTTGGTGTGGGCCTTTTTTGAGACGAGTGCATCAGATCGCACCGCTGCTATTTGCAACATATGTCTCAAGCGTATCTTGCGTGGCCTAAACATCTCCCGCTTGGGTACCACATGCTTGACCAGACATATGTTGACCTGCCATGCAGTTCGTTGGCAAGCGTATCTAAAAGACCCACACCAAAGAACAAAGAGGACCTCTCCTTGCTCCTCATCAGCTGAGATCTCCAACCCCACTATACCTTCAGTCCTCTCTGAGACCTGCACTGAGAAGAATGAAGGTGTAGAATTAGGTGTGTCACAGCCAAGTACTTGTGGGCAATCTGCTTTTGGTACACCGACGTCAGATTGTACCAGGCAAATTTCCCTGCCCCAGCTGCTGCTCCGCCGAAAGAAGTTTGCTCCCAGCCATCCACATGCCCAGCGGTTGAATGCTAGCTTGGCAAAATTACTAGCACTTCAACTGCTGCCTTTTCAGTTGGTAGACTCTGCCCCCTTCCGTGAGTTTGTGGAATGTGCGGTTTCTCAGTGGCAGGTACCCAAACACCACTTTTTCTCACGGAAGGCGATTCCGGCTCTCTACCGGCATGTGGAAGGCAATGTCCATGCCTCGCTGGACAGGGCGGTCAGCGGTAAGGTGCATATTACCGTTGACTCATGGTCCAGCAGGCATGGACAGGGACATTACCTAAGTTTCACTGCGCATTGGGTGACTCTGCTGGCAGCTGGGAAGGATGCAGGACAAGGTGCAGTAGTGTTGGAGGTTGTTCCGCCACCACGCCTCCAAAATGCCACTACTAATGATTGTGACACACCTCTCTCCTCCACCCCCTCCTCTTCTTCTTCCTCCATGGCCTCTTCCTATGCTTTTTCCTCTGAACCAGCGGTGCTCCATAGCCGTTCAAGGGGCTACACAAGTACGCAGGCCAAAAGATGCCATGCGGTGCTTGAGCTGGTGTGCTTGGGGGACAGGAGCCACACTGGGGCAGAGGTTCTGTCAGCTCTGCAGAGGCAGGTTCAGAGGTGGTTGACGCCACGCCAACTTAAGGCAGGAATGGTGGTTTGCGACAATGGCACCAACCTCCTCTCTGCCCTCCAACAGGGACAAATGACCCATGTGCCCTGTTTGGCTCACGTCCTTAACTTGGTGGTGCAGCGGTTCTTGGGCAGGTACCCGGGCTTACAGGATGTCCTGAGGCAGGCCAGGAAAGAAAGTGTGCATTTCCGCCGGTCCTATAATGCCAGTGCTCGGCTGGCGGACCTCCAAAAGGAGTTTAACCTGCCCAAGAACCGCCTAATCTGTGACATGCCCACCAGGTGGAACTCAATGTTGGCCATGCTGCAGCGGCTGCACACGCAGCAGAGGGCCATCAATGAGTACCTGCGACTATGGCACCAGGACAGGGTCAGGGGAGCTTGTTTTTTTTTTCCCCACGCCAATGGGCCATGATCAGAGATGCATGCACTGTCCTGTCACCATTTGAGGAGGCCACGAGGATGGTGAGCAGTGACAGTGCATGCATCAGTGACACTGTCCCCCTTGTCCACCTGTTGAAGCACACGCTGCGTGGAATAATGGACAGGGCACTTGAGGCAGAACAGAGGCAGGAAGAGAAGGACTTCCTTAGCTCTCAAGGCCCCCTTTATCCAGACAGTGTTCCTGCGTGCCCGCCGATCACACAGGAAGAGGAGGAGGAGGAGGAGGAAGATTGTGTCAGTATGGAGGTGGAGCCTGGCACTCAGCATCAGCAGCAGTCTTTAAGGGATCAGTCCCAAGAAACACATGGACTTGTACGTGGCTGGGAGGAGGTGGCTGTGGACCATGTCGTCCTTAGTGACCCAGAGGACTCCGGACCGAATGCCTCAGCAAACCTACGCTGCATGGCCTCCCTGATCCTGCAAAGCCTGCGTAAGGATCCTCGTATTCGTGGTATCAAGGAGAAGGGCCAATACTGGCTGGTAACCCTCCTTGATCCACGTTACAAGGGTAAGGTTGCGGACCTTATCTTGCCATCGCAGAGGGAGCAGAGGATGAAACATCTTCGGGAGGCCTTGCAGAAAGGTCTGTGCAACGCGTTCCCAGAGACTGGGAGGTTACAAACTCCTGTTT
Organism: Aquarana catesbeiana; assembly: GCF_042186555.1. NCBI lineage: Eukaryota > Metazoa > Chordata > Amphibia > Anura > Ranidae > Aquarana > Aquarana catesbeiana. Next base: position 348,101,776 of record NC_133329.1, on the reverse strand, counting down.
CTGGACAACGTGTTGCTGAGGCTTCGGTCAGTCAAAGAAGGAGCGGTGGAGAAGGTGGCCGTCTGACCGATGCATTCAGACAATTTTTTGGTCCGCAGCCCCAAGGTATGATCGGTTCCAGCAACCATCGCCAGCGTCTGTTTTACATGGTGCAGGAATACCTAGGGGCAAGATCTGACTTGGACACCTTTCCCACCGAAAATCCTCTGGGTTACTGGGTCTTGAGGATGGATCACTGGCCAGAGCTTGCACAGTATGCAATTGAGCTACTGGCCTGTCCTGCATCCAGCGTTCTTTCTGAACGCACATTCAGTGCTGCTGGAGGCTTTGTAACCGATCACAGGGTGCGTCTGTCCACCGACTCGGTCGATCGACTGACCTTCATAAAAATGAATCAGTCTTGGATCACCACCAGCTACCAAGCACCTGATGCTGATGTAACCGAATAATTTTTTTTGAAATCTCAGATCCCTTCAAAGACTGCCTATGCTGATGCTGAGTGACTATCCCTGAGTAATTATCCTCTTCCTCCTCAATGATCACGCTGATAGCTTGTAAGAACATTTTTGGTTCTGAGCGCCAGCACCAGTGCCTAAGGCCCAATTTTTCAGCCCCTGTTTAACAGGAGCGTGTAATTACAATATTTGATGCAATACTTTGCAGCAGGGCTCGTTTCTGTGTTCCAACTAGAGTATCTGTGAGGGGTTGCAGTGTTGTGGCACCAGCACCAGTGCCTAAGGCCCAATTTTTCAGCCCCTGTTTAACAGGGGCGTGTAATTACAATTTTTGATGCAATACTTTGCAGCAGGGCTCGTTTCTGCGTTCCAACTAGAGTATCTGTGAGTGGTTGCAGTGTTGTGGCACCAGCACCAGTGCCTAAGGCCCAATTTTTCAGCCCCTGTTTAACAGGGGCGTGTAATTACAATTTTTGATGCAATACTTTGCAGCAGGGCTCGTTTCTGCGTTCCAACTAGAGTATCTGTGAGGGGTTGCAGTGTTGTGGCACCAGCACCAGTGCTTAAGGCCCAATTTTTAAGCCCCTGTTCAACAGGGGCCTGTAATTACAATTTTTGATGCAATACTTTGCAGCAGGGCTCGTTTCTGCGTTCCAACTAGAGTATCTGTGAGGGGTTGCAGTGTTGTGGCACCAGTGCCTAAGGCCCAATTTTTCAGCCCCTGTTTAACAGGGGCGTGTAATTACAATTTTTGATGCAATACTTTGCAGCAGGGCTCATTCATGCGTTCCAACTAGAGTGTCTGTGAGGACTTACAGTGTTGTGGCACCAGCACCACCACCACCACCAAAGGCCCAATTTTTCTGCCCTTGTTCAACAGGGGCATGTAATTACAATTCTTGATCTAATATTTTACAGCAAGGCCCTGTGAGGGCTTACAGTGTTGTGGCCACAACAACACCTAAGGCCCAAATTTTTGCTGAGTATATAGGGCAGGCCCCTACTTTCAAACATCTAACTTACAAACGACTCCTACTTGCAAACGGAAGGAGACAACAGGAAGTGAGATGAAATCTACCCCTAGGAAGGGAAATTCTCTCCTGTAAGAGTTAATATGGAAAAAACATTTCTCCTTTCCACTGATGCTTTCCAATCCTTGTTCCACAAAGAACCCCAAATTTTCAAAAAACATTTGTCATTGGGACAAAAAGTGAGGTGAAATCTTCTGAAGAGGAGGACAGACAGCAAAACAAATGTCACAGGGGTGATAACCCTTCCCTATGTTTTCCAAAAAGCTTAAAAAAGATTTTTTGGCTGGAGCTAAACACGTTAAAAATGTACCCGTTCAAAATTACAAACATATTCTACTTAACAACAAACCTACAGTCCCTGTCTTGTTTGCACCGCCTGTATACTGCTGTTCAGAGTATATAGGGCCTGGTGGCCCCACACCTTTCCTTATTTTAATTTGGGTGCGGGGTTCCCCTTAATATCCATACAAGACCCAAAGGGCCTGGTAATGGACTGGGGGGTACCCATGACGTTTGTCTCACTGATTTTCATCCATATTGCCAGGACCCGACATTACATTAAACCCACAAGCAGTTTTAAATGAGATTTTTTCCTTTAAAAATGACATTTTGTGCAGGGACTGTTCTAAGCACGGGAAACACGTGCCACTTTACAGGCATACTATAGACACCCCCCAGGTACGATATTTAACCGCTTAACAACCGGCCCATAGCCAAATGATGGCTACAGGGCGGTTGTTTAACTCTGGGAGGACGTCCAGGGACGTCCTCCCAGAATTCTGCTCTCGCGCGCCCCCTAGGGCGCGCACTCGAGAGCATCCGCGACCGCCGGGTCCAGAGGACCCGGCGCATCACAGATCCCGGTAAATGGCCGCTGATCGCGGCCGTTTACCATGTGATCGCTCCGTCAAATGACGGAGCGATCACATGTAAACAAACCGGCGTCATCTGATGACGCCTGTTCCTCTCCTCCCCTCTGTGTACCGATCGGTACACTGTGAGCGGAGAGGGGGATGGATGGATGGCTGCAGCGTTGTGGGCTGCATGTGTAGTGCCCACAGCGCTGCACAGAGACATCTAGCCATCCATCCATCCATGCTCAGCCATCCCCACTACTATGCATGCCCTGCAATGCCCTCTGCAATGCCCCACAGTACTCTGGTATGCCCCACAATACCCCTGCAATACTCTGCCATACCCTGCAATACCCCTGCAATACTCTGCCATACCCTGCAATACCCCGCAATACTCTGCCATACCCTGCAATACCCCGCAATACTCTGCCATACCCTGCAATACCCCGCAATACTCTGCCATACCCTGCAATACCCCGCCATACTCCGCAATACCCCGCCATACTCCGCAATACTCTGCCATACCCTGCAATACCCCGCCATACTCTGCAATACCCCGCCATACTCCGCAATACTCTGCTATACCCTGCAATACCCCGCCATACTCCGCAATACTCTGCCATACCCTGGAATACCCCACAATACTCTGCCATACCCTGGAATACCCCGCAATACTCTGCCATACCCTGGAATACCCCGCAATACTCTGCCATACCCTGGAATACCCCGCAATACTCTGCCATATCCTGGAATACCCCGCAATACTCTGCCATACCCCGCAATACCCCGCAATACTCTGCCATACCCTGCAATACCCTGAAATACCCCGCAATACACTGCCATACCCTGCAATACCCCGCAATATCCCTCAATACTCTGCCATACCCCGCGATACCCAGCCATACTCAGTGATACCCAGCCATACTCTGCAATACTCAGTGATACCCAGCCATACTCTGCAATACTCAGTGATACCCAGCCATACTCTGCAAAACTCAGTGATACCCAGCCATACTCTGCAATACTCAGTGATACCCAGCCATACTCTGCAAAACTCAGTGATACCCAGCCATACTCTGCAATACTCAGTGATACCCAGCCATACTCTGCAATACTCAGTGATACCCAGCCATACTCTACCATACCCAGCCATGCTCTGCAATACCCCGCAAAAATCTGCAATACTCTGCCATAACCTGCAATACTCTGCAATACCCCGCAATACTCAGCCATACTCTGCAATACTCGGTGATACCCAGTCATACTCTGCCATACCCAGTCATACTCGGCGATACCCAGTCATACTCGGCGATACTCTGCAATACCCAGCCATGCTCAGCCATACTCGGCCATGCTCAGCCATACCCAGCCATGCTCAGCCATACCCAGCCATGCTCAGCCATACTCTGCCTCTGTATGTGGCCAGGCTGTGGAAGTCTCACACATGTGGTATCGCCGTACTCAGGAATAGTAGGAGAATCTATTTTGGGGGGTCATTTTTGGTATATACATGCTATGTGTTAGAAATATTGTATAAATGGACAACTTTGTGCTAAAAAAAAAGCGTTTTAACCACTTCCGGCCTTCCGTCATACGACGTCCTTGACTGGGGATATCTGAATGATGGGTGCAGCTACAGGCATCATTCAGATATCATCTTTTTCAGCCGGCGATTCCCTACACCATAAGAATGATCATAGTGGCTGTTACACTGCTTGATCGTTCTTACGGGAGGCGAGAGGGGACATCCCCCCTCCCGCCGCCCTCCGGTGCTTCTACCGACTGCTTCTACCGACTCTTTTTTTTTTTTTTTTTTTTTTTAATTTCAGGCACAGCCTAGAGGTGAGATTTGGGGTCTTATTGACCCCATATCTCACTGTAAAGAGGACCTGTCATGCCATATTCCTATTACAAGGGATGTTTACATTCCTTGTAATAGGAATAAAAGTGATCAAAAAATTTTTTTTTGGGAAAAAAGTGTCAAACTAAAATAAATAAAGTAAAATGAACAATAAAAAAAAATAAAAATTTTTTTAAAGCGCCCCTGTCCGTGTGCTCACATGCAGAAGCGAACGCATATGTAAGTCCCGCCCACATATGAAAACGGTGTTCAAACCACACATGTGAGGTATCGCTGCGATCGGTAGAGCGAGAGCAATAATTTTGGCCCTAGACCTCCTCTGTAACTCAAAATTTGTAACCAGTAAAAAATTTTAAAGCGTCGCCTATGGGGATTTTTAAGTGGCGAAGTTTGGCGCCATTCCACAAGCGTGTACAATTTTGAAAGGTGACATGTTAGGTATCTATTTACTCGGCGTAACTTCATCTTTCATATTATGCAAAAACATTGGGCTAACCTTACTGTTTTGTTTTTATTTAAAGCAAAAAACATTTTTTTTTCCAAAAAAAACGCGTTCGAAAAATTGCTGCGCAAATATCGTGCGAGATAAAAAGTTGCAATGACCGCTATTGTATTCTCTAGGGTCTTTGCTAAAAAAACATATATAATGTTTTGGGGTTCTATGTAATTTTCTAGCAAATAAATGATGATTTTTACATGTAGGAGAGAAATGTCAGAATTGGCATGGGTGCTCCAGAATGCCTGAAGGTGCTCCCCTGCATGTTGGGCCTCTGTATGTGGCCACGCTGTGTAAAAGTCTCACACATGTGGTATCGCCATACTCAGGAGTAATAGCAGAATGTGTTTTGGGGTGTAATTTGTGGTATGCATATGCTGTGTGTGAGAAATAACCCGATAATTTGACAATTTTGTGAAAAAAAAAAAAAAGAAAAAAAAAAACTTGATTTTGCAAAGAATTGTGGGAAAAAATGACAACTTCAAAAAACTCACCATGCATCTTTCTAAATACCTTGGAATGTCTTCTTTCCAAAAAGGGGTCATTTGGGGGGTATTTGTACTTTTCTGGCATGTTAGGGTCTCAAGAAATGAGATAGGCCGTCAGTACTTCAGGTGTGATCAATTTTCAGATATTGGCACCATAGCTTGTGGACGCTATAACTTTCACAAAGACCAAATAATATACACTAATTTGGGTTATTTTTACCAAAGATATGTAGCGGTATAAATTTTGGCCAAAATATATGAAGAAAAATTACTAATTTTCAAAATTTTATAACAGAAACGAAGAAAAATACATTTTTTTACAGATTTTTCGGTCTTTTTTCTTTTATAGCGCAAAAAATAAAGAACCCAGCGGTGATTAAATACCACCAAAAGAAAGCTCTATTTGTGTGAAAAAAAGGACAAAAAATTCATATAGATACAGTGTTGCATGACTGAGTAATTGTCATTCAAAATGTGAGAGCACCAAAAGCTGAAAATTGGTCTGGTTATTAAGGGGGTTTAAGTGCCCAGTGGTCAAGTGGTTAAAGGAATATTTCACTTTTTTTTTTTACTTTAAGCATCATTAAAATCACTGCTCCCGAAAAAACGGCCGTTTTTAAAAGTTTTTTTTGCATTGATACATGTCCCTTGGGGCAGGACCCAGGTCCCCAAACCCTTTTTAGGACAATACCATGCAAATTAGCCTTTAAAATGAGCACTTTTGATTTCGAACGTTCGAGTCCCATAGACGTCAATGGGGTTCTAACGTTTGTGCGAATTTTCGGTCCGTTTGCAGGTTCTGGTGCGAACCGAACCGGGGGGTGTTCGGCTCATCCCTAACCCTGAGCATAGGTAAGTATAATCTTCTTCCTTCTACAGGGTAATTAGAAGGGGGTGGGAGCTGTTTTAAGCGTAGTTATTTTGAGTCTGGAATTCCACTTTAACAAGCTCTTTAGCATGGATGAAGGAATATACTGATTTTCTCCCGTGGACCGAACAAGAGAAATATGACCATGGTTAGTTTTAGCCCCAGAAAATCTGATCTTTAGGTGATTGTGGAAAATACTATTTTGTATAGAAACTAAAAATTACCTGGATCTGAACTTTTCTTGTGAGCATATATTAAAGCCATAAGAGAACACAGAGAAACATCCGATTTATCCTTTATCATTTCCATTTCCTGGAAGAACTCTGATGCTTGATTTGTAGAATCCCAAATGAATAAAACATGTGAATACATTGAAACAATTGAGGTTATTACAGTTAAGAGTTAGTGAGAATCTTCAGTTAAAACCAATTACCTTCCATTAACATCCCAAAGGACCAGAAAAAGAGGAATACGGGATCATTAACATACTCCTTGAGAACTGCATTAGAGGAGGTTTGAACATGATGAAAGTACTTTTCCTGGCAGTAGTAATTGATTAATGCCTAAAAAGAGGAAATAATTAGTAGAGTAATCTCCCTATGCAGATCCCTGGACAATGGATTTATTCATGTGCCTAACATTCCAAATGTCTTTACACTCACATTATGAACGTCCATATTCAAATACATTGAAGCTGAACTCCAGATATTGATTTTATTGCATAGTTACATTGGTCCAGCTTGGCCATACCTGAGGGACCACTGTGGAAACAGAGAATCCATGTACTTGTACTTGTTGTCGCTACAACAGTGATTGGCGCTGTCTTTCAGGTCCTGTGCTAAGCAGCTGCTCTGCTGTGTAGTAACCACAGGGGTTCCTTCACCTGGCAAGGGCACCATTCACAGAACGCCTTGCATTCTGAAAACATCTCCATCTCATCCAATCAGAGAATGCCTTCCATTCAGTGAGAAAAAGGCAAGGTGTTCTGTGAATGGTCCCAATTCCTAGCAGGTGAATCCCTATGGTTACTATGTAGTAGGGTAGCCACTTAGCATGGTACCCAGAAGCAAACGGCAATCACTGTAGTAGTGTTGACAACTACAGTGATTCCCCACTTCCACTGCAGTACCGCAGATACACTCTATTACCAAAACTATTGGGACGCCTGCCTTTACTTGCACATGAACTTTAATGGCATCCCAGTCTTAGTTCATGGGGTTCAATATTGAGTTGGCCCACCCTTTGCATCTATAACAGCTTCAACTCTTCTGGGAAGGCTGTCCACAAGGTTTAGGAGGGTGTCTATGGGAATGTTTGACCATTCTTCCAGAAGCGCATTTGTAAGGTCAGGCACTGATGTTGGAAGAGAAGACCTGGCTTGCAGTCTCAACTCTAATTCATCCCAAAGGTATTCTATCGGGTTGAGGTCAGGACTCTGTCTCTCAGTCAAGTTCCTTAACTCCAAACTCGCTCACCCATGTCATATTCTAGAGTCACTCAACCTATTTTCCCAGCTCATGTACAGTTATTAGGTAGGGGCAGGATAGGCTTCTCTGAAGAGATGAGTTTTCAGGGATCGTCTGAAAGTGGGCAGAGTAGGAGATAATCCTACAGATTGGGGTAGAGAGTTCCAGAGGATGGGAGAGGCTCTGGAGAAGTCCTGGAGGCGAGCATGGCAGGAGGTTACAAGAAAGCTAGAGAGCAGGAGGTCTTGGAAGGAATGAAGAGAGCTATTTGGTTGGTATTTTGACGTTATATATAATATGAAAGGGTTCATCCTCGTCTTTTTTTCCCAGGAGATTTCCCTTTACTTCTCATCTTATAGACACAAAGGAAAGTGAGAGAAAACCTCTCCATTGTTAAAGAAGTCTCCACAAAGACAGTTGTCGCCAGAGTAGGTGTTCCTATTGAAAAATGTCCCCTCTTGTTCTTGTGACAGCTGAAAATTTGGGATTTCTCTTTACTTTCAGTCCTAGCAACAGTGGTGACCAGGACCAAAAGATAGGATGAATGTGTACAAACAGAAAGAAAAAAGTGGACAGAGGTACTAACCCTTTCCTCCTCTGGCCTGGCCCCCTGACATGTTTCGCTTTGTCCACCGGGACTTAGCCATACAGGTCATGAGACCAGTGGCCAGTGGAGCAGCATCAGCTGAGGCCATCACACCTACATGCTTCATGCTGCTGTGATGTCATATGTACCTGGAAGATTTAAAAGGTGGAAATAGAACACCCAATGGTTTCATCGGATGTGTGTATGGCAGTCCTAAAGCTGAACACTAGGTATGGATTTTATTTTCATTGCATAGTTATATTGATTCAACATGGACCAATGTAAGTATGCATATGACATACACTATATTACTAAAAGTATTGGGACACCTGCCTTTACACGCACATGAACTTAAATGGCATCCCAATCTTAGTCCGTAGGGTTCAATATTGAGTTGGCCCACCCTTTGCAGCTATAACAGCTTCAATTTTTCTGGGAAGGATGTCCACAAGGTTTGGTTATGGGAATGTTTGACCATTCTTCCAGAAGTGCATCCCTGGTATTAAGAATTGATAATAGCAAGAGGATGGGATTATAGCAGTGCTTAAATAAGGAAGTATGCATTTATAATAAAATATAAATCTTTATTGTTACATAAAATATGAACATAGAGGCAAGGCTCAATAAAATAATTAACAGAGCATAAGCAAATTATTTTTTACTGGTCGCTGGTGTCCCATAGAAACAGAGATGGTCAAAGATAGATGTTATATCCCAACATGTTTCGCCAGCATTGGCTTCTTCAGGGGATTATTTAGGACCACCAATATCCACACAGCTCTCCACCAAACCTAACGGAGGAGTGCCAGATGGGAGAATCAGGCCAGCCCAGACGGGAGACGGCAGGAGAGGCCATGCACAACCACAGGAGGTATGCAATATCAAAGCACGGTCACCCCTGTTCTCCAGCCCTGGAGAACAGGGCTGGAGAACAGGGGAAACCGTGCTTTGCTATTCTGTTGCTGTGGTGTCTATCTAAGGCAACATAACCAGACAGTGATTCTACTACTGCAACACTTTCTAGGCGCCCCTGCATTAACCTCTATGAATGATTGAGCATACCTGGTCCTTGTATACCTACTGTGGTTGTGCATGGCCTTTCCTGCCATCCCTGTCTGGGCTGGCCTGATTCTCCCATCTGGCGCTCCTCTGGTTTGGTGGAGAGCTGTGTGGATATTGGTGGTCCTAAATAAATCCCTGAAGAAGCCAATGCTGGCGAAACATGTTGGGATATAACATCTATCTTTGACCATCTCTGTTTCTATGGGACACCAGCGACCAGTAAAAAATGATTTGCTTATGCTCTGTTAATTATTTTATTGAACCTTACCTCTATGTTCATATTTTATGTAACAATAAAGATTTCTATTTCATGATATATGTATACTTCCTTACCTAAGCATAATATATAGTATAATCCCATCCTCTTGCTATTATTAATAACCTTTACGTGTATTTTCTCCATCAGCCCATCCCCCATAGTTAATACCTTTTGTATCTCTTGATTGTAAGCTCTAACAAGCAGGGCTCTCTGATTCCTACTGTATTAAATTGTATTGTAATTGTACTGCCCTCATGTTGTAAAGTGCTATATGAATCCGGTATAATAATAATAACGTGAAAAATGTTTTGGATTTGCATATACTTCTCCGAAAATCGGCCGTCACTGTCCGCCTATCATTTTCCACCCAGCCTTCTTCAAATTTAAAAAAAAACTTGTGGACATGAGTGGTACTTAAAATACCACCCATGGCTCAAATTTCAGACAATTCAGCAGTCTAAGTTCAGTTCAATTTCAGTCTAAAGTCAAGTCGTCTATGGCCATTGGCCAGCCTAACCTAGCCTGTAACCACTGAACACAATGAATATTGATGAAGAAAACTTCTATTGTGCGGTGCCCATCTTCCGTTTCTCTGTAGTGAGTGATGCTGAAGGTTTACAAGCATTAGTAAAATTACTTAAAATATATGATAAATAAAGCCTTCATGACTAACAAAAAGCTGTGATTTTTCAGCTATTACACAAAATGTGTACCTTCTTAAAGTGGAGTTCCACCCAAAAATGGAACTTCTGCTTTAAGGGAAGGTGACCCCCTGACATGCCACATCTGGCATGTCATTTTTTTTTGGGGGGGGGGCGGAAACCCTCTTTTTAGAGGGTTCCAGCTCCCACTTCTTCCCGGGGCACCGGAAGTAAGTTCATCTCTCCCCCCTCCCTTTCAGAAATCATCTGGGACACTACACAGGTCCCAGATGATTGCCCGGCCAGTTACAGCGCGCAGTGCATCTCATGCATGCGCAGTGCATGCCCAGCTGTGAACCCACAGCCGGGCACCCACAGTGACAATGCCGGCACCGCAGGAATGAGGGGGAGACAAGCAGGGCTTCGTTCCCCCGCATCGCTGGACTCTGGGACAGATAAGTGTTCGATTATTAAAAGTCAGCAGCTGCAGTATTTTTAGCTGCTGACTTTTCTTTTTTTTTTTTTTTGTCGGAACTCCGCTTTAATGTATTTATTTATTATAAAACTAAAATTTAAATATATAAAAACATATAAACTAAAATAAAATATAGACATGGATGTGATAGTTTTTTTCTCATTCTTTGGTTTGCCTTGATTAACCTGACAGTAACACACTTCCTGTCTTAGGGTGACAATTTTTACTCCATGTGTTGTATCCATGAAAGAGCAGTGTTATCACCCTAGGGAAGGAAGTGTGTTAGGACTATAAAACATCTCCCCTCTATTCTTCTCTATAACATGGGAAGTTGTTTTGTAGTCTACAAAACTCTACAGGCCTGATAATACTGTTTGAGATTTTAGTGCAGAACTGACAGTTGACTGGATTTCTGGAAGAGTCAACATGTATTTCAGGTATTTCTTTGCACTTACTGTACAGATATATCAAAATAATTTCAAATTGTATATTCAGCAGACCATAAGGAGTCAACTATGAGAAGATAATTGAAAAGATTCACACTTTAAATATAATGACAAACTAGAGTAGCTGCAGCAATCAGGCCAGATGGATCATTGTGAAATGTGTGTCTAAGTGATTTGCAATCAAATGATCTTTCAGCCTTTTCTTCTGTTTTGCCATACGCTATGGTCTATTCCCCACACTGGGCTACATGTTCCTTGTATTTTAAGGCCCCTTTCATACGGCAGACTCCATCTAAGTGGATCTGCCTGCTCAGCGGGGGATCTCTCCCCTGATCCCCGCTGAGCAGGGGGATGATAGGTCTATGTCCATTCCGGTATGCAGAGCAGACACAGACACAGCCTGCTGTTCTCTATGGGACGGTCAGATGGAAATTAACTGCACTGTCATCCGATCCGATGGACGGATGGCGAACGTATCCTCATCTGTCTGTTTTTAGCAGGCTGGAAGGAATGTCGGCGGGTGTCAGCGGACACATATCCGCTGACATCCGCCGCCCCATAGAGAACAATGGGTGGACCGATCGGTCCGCTTGTGTGAAAGGGGCCTAAACTACAAAAAAACCCCACAAATGTTACTTCCTTGTATGATATCACTGGAAACACTGGGGCCATTGTGTACAACTGGTGTACAGAACACACACTGGCTCAGTTCTTGTATTACATCCCTTCCACCTTATCCTATGACTAGAATCCACATGTCAGTTTCAAAAAACAGCAGTGGGTAAAAAAATATTTTTGCAAAATAATGTATAAAAATTACCTGGTTCTAAATTTTAATTGTTTTTTTTTTTTTTTGCCTTAATCAATTCTCTGCATCCCTAAACACTTATCTGACTCCTCTCAATTATCCAGCATTGTCCCAGCTGCAGCACAGCTCTCCTCTCCTTCTGCTCTCACAGGGGACACAGGTAGCAGTGGGAGCCATTGGCAACTGCTGCTGTCAAACTCCTGTGAGGCATGTGAGGGGGTAGAGCTTACCAGTGCTGTGTGTCTATGAACACCCACAGTCGGGATCAGGAGCATGCCTTGCGGTTGCTCCCCTAGCACTGAACTTGCTGAGGGGATACCTGAGGGGAGATGAGGACCAGACAGAGCCAGATGGAACTGCCAAAGAGAAGGTAAGGGACTGCTCTGTGCAATATCGTTGCACAGAGCAGATACATATAACATGTTTCTTTATTTTACCCCACCCCCACAAAAAAAGCCTTTAATATCACTTTAGAATCAGTGAACAAATCCCCCGATGAATTAGAGCAGGACAGAACAGATGCGACTTTTGTGTTCATTTAGTTTTTTGCTGTAGAAGCTTCCTGGACCTATATTAGATTTCTGGGTGACCAAAAGAAAACAGACATGCATCCATTTACACCAGACTACCTCAGATCTGCCAAATGTAGGTCCAAAAATACAAAAAAAGAATGCAGACCTGTTTGTTTTGTTTTTTTTACAGACCTGTTAACATCTGACCGCCCATAGACTACTATGGGGCTTCCTATCAGATGTAGCAAAGTCCCAGTCTAACGAGAACCTTTAGAGCCAAGAACTGCTGACATCCTTCTATGTAGAGTGGGTTGTGAGGCATAGTGGTTGTAATGCAAGTTAGATTCATGGGCGCCAGACACTTCTTGAATGCAAAGAGATTTTCTTCTCTTAAATAGAACTTTGGGAGAGAGGGTTAGGGCCAGGACACCCTTAAGCAGTTGCAATGTTAATTGGCAGACTCCGAGACTTCTACAGGAGGACAGCTATGCAGGGAAAGGCATCCAGCAAGATGCCACATCTGCATGTGTAGGAATGCTGTCTCCTATGGCAACAGACTTTAACAGTTTCTAACACAAGGTGTAACAGTTCCGTCACTTCCACTTCAGTGGCTTCTTGTAGTTCTTCAACCCACTGAGCTCCGAGTCTCTTCCACTAGACTAGATGATTCACTGCCACCGAATCCCCTGAGCTCTTCCAATCTTCACTGTAGTACCATTCTCAAGAGTCAACCCCGCTTCTCTGCTGGGTCCCTAAGAAAACCCCTGCCCATTGGCTGAGGTACCCCATATACTCCTAATCTGTCCTTGCTTTGTCCTTGTCTTATCTTATGCCACCAGGTACCTGGCCACCTAGTGGCAGAAGAAGTGCAGAGATTCTAGACTTAGGGTGAAATTATTTGATCCCCAACAATGAGCCAAGGTAATTACACCTGGCAGGTAGATTTAGGAGCAACCCTGCCTAAACATCAGGGTGCTACATCCTCCCCCTGCCTACAAAACTACATCTCGGAGTTTGCAAAAAATAAATAATTTGAGCTCTCAAGCCTGGGAGCGAATGTCCTGGCAAAAACTGGGATGGGTGGGGAAACAAGGAAAGAATAACACTGATAACAGTATATGTGGAGTACCACGGGAAATTAACACGAATATCAGACACAAGAAATGGTAGGCTGTACATGACAGATAAGTATCAAAAATTATGTACAATCTTGAAGGTGGCGTACCACCCAGATATTTACAGGCAAACATAAGCAATGACCTTACTTCCTAACTATCTATCTAATATATACAGTGATAAGAAGATATAAAAGAGTTAGAGTTGTCATATGGTTAGATCCCTGTCTCTCCTTGTCCAAGGAAGATGCACCGATGCAGCAACACCCCTAGAACCCCTGATGGTGCTCCCTGCATGTTGGACCTCTGTATGTGGCCAGTCTGTGGAAAAGTCTCTCACATGTGGTATCGCCATACTCAGGAGGAGTAGGAGAATCTATTTTGAGGTGTAATTTTTGGTATGTTCATGCTAGGTGTTAGAAATATTGTATAAATGGACAACTTTGTGTAAAAAAAAAAAGAAGAGTTTTCATTTTCTTTCCACATTTTCCAAAAACTTGTAGAAAAAAATTACATGTTCAAAAGACTCATTATGCCTCATAGATTATACGCTGGGCTGTTTCCTTTCCAAAATAGGGTCATTTTTGGGACATTTCCATTGTCCTGGTGCTCCAGGGCCTTCAAAAGTGCAGGAGGTAGTCAAGAAATTATATGTGTAATTTTTGTTCCTAGAACGCCTGATGGTGCTCCCTGCATGTTGGGCCTCTGTATGTGGCCAAGCTGTGTAAAAGTCTCACACATGTGGTATTGCCATCCTCAGGAGGAGTAGTTGAATGTGTTTTGGGGTGTAATTTGTTGTATGCATATGCTGTGTGTGAGATATAACCTGCTAATATGACAATATAGGTAGAAAATTACTACGCTGCGGAACATCTCCTAATATTAGTTCCAACAATAATTTTAAAGTGCCAACTTTACAATAATGGGAAAAATAATAATAAAAAACCGTGATAAACTGACAAAAATTATAATATATTCCAAAACTGTATACAGAGTCTTTTGATTGTTGTGATGATTAATTGTGTGTTAAGTGTCACATTCCACAGACAAAATAAAAATAATGAGCAAACTTATAAAAGTTATATATATGGTGCCACAAACGTGAATCATAAAGTGCTATAGTGCATATAACAGTGACGTTCTAATCAAACGCAGATTAGTCCAGCTTAATCAGTATATAGTCCTTATTAAAGGTATAATGGTGACTTCATAAAAACGTGAAAACGTGTTGCGCTGTCCACACTCAGGTGCTCCCCACCCTCAGGTAATGGCCGCTCACCTTAGAGCGCGTGACCTCGCAATTAATATCGGTCAAACACGCATATGAATCACCACAGGAATTCTAAGTTAGCTGTATGTATGCACTATACATTATATAACCCGTACACATCATCATGTATACTGTGCTATACCACCTCTATGGGGGTCAGATGTAGGCACCCGTTTACACCTTTCTATCCAATGCGATTTGCTTGACGGATGGGAAACAGAATCATATCCGTCTGTTTTTATCAGATCAGAGTGGATGTTGCATTTAGGGTTAGATTCACACTAGCTGTGGCTGTAGCTCCCAGCAGGGGTCCGGTGCATCCCTGTGTCAGGGAGGAAATAGGCCTGAATTTTTGCATGAATTCGGACCAGAAACGGAGCCAAAGACGCACAGGACTCCTGTGCAAGCCGCCCCATGGCCGCCCCAGAGATGTGTGAATCGGCTTCATTGAGAGCAGACCACAGTCTCCTGTCATGTGAATTGGATGAGGGGAAACCCACATCCAATTTGCATCAGTGTGAACCCAGCCTAAAGGTAACTAAGCTGGGCCAATTAAAAGTAAAAAAAAATAAAAATCCCCTAGAGTTTCACTTTAAAAATCTCTTCCTTCTGGTTGCTGCACTCCAGTGGTCAGCTGACACAATGACTCTTCCTGATGGGTTTCATCCTTGGAACTTTGTTGATTGTAGGGGAAAAAGTGGATGATCACAAAATATTGCTTTTGGAGATTCATGATATTTTGGTGCTTTTATTGCTGATCACAGGATTTATTATTCTAACATAATTGTATGTTCACAAGGCTGTTCATATATTTAAAGCGGTAAAAAAAGGCAGTTTAAAAAAAAAAAAAAATCTTCCCCCTGCAAGGTAAACTGGGGCTCCAGTCTACCCCCAAAAATTAAATGGCAGCACCTACAAATACTGTAGCTGTTGACTTTTAATTTAAGGACACTTACCTGTCCAGGGATCCAGCGCTGTCCTCAGTCCTCAGCCAAGCCGATTCTCTAATCAGTTTCAGGTGCAGGCGCCGGCTTTTTAACTAAGGGAAACTGGCAGTGAAGCCTTGCGGCTTCACAGCCGGTTTCCGACTGTGCATGTGTGAGCCATGCTGTGCTTTGTAAATGTTTTTCTGGGACCTGTGATGTGTCCCAGAAGCCTACAGGGGAAGGGGTCGAACTGCTACTCAGAACCTCGTGGCAATCAAACCGTCAGCTGGAGCAGGTGCCTGTGAAATCCATGTACCCACTTTTCCCCCAAAAGGTGCCAATTATTAACCACTTGCCGACGGTGCTATAGCTGAATGACAGCTACAGTGTGGTCATCCAGTCCTGGGAAGGCATCCTCCCAGAACCACGCCCCCTGTGGCACGTATCTGGCATGCTCTGTGATCTGAGTAAAGGGCAATCACAGTGGCTCTTTACCATGTGATCAGCTGTGTCCAATCACAGCTGATCACAATGTAGACACACTTGCCGGTTAGTGGCATTCCTCTCCTCATGCTGTCACAGCATGAGGAGAGGAGAGTCAGTAACTGGCAAGTGTGACAGGGGACATCTACGCTGAAAATCAGGGCACTGATCATAAGTTTCCTGATGAACAGTGCAGCCCCAACAGTGCCCATCACTGCTGTCAATCAGTGCTGCCTATCAGTGCCTCCTCATCAGTGCCGCCTATCAGTGCTGCCTATCACTGCCCATCAGTGCCTCCTATCGGTGCCCATCAGTGCCACCCATCAGTGCTGCCTATCAGTGGCGCCCATCAGTTCCTCATCATCAGTTCCAATCAGTGCAGCCTCATCAGTGCACATCAGTGAAGGAAAAAAATTACCCGTTTGCACAAAAAAAAAAAATCTTTTTAAAATCTTTTTTTTTTTGTCATTTGTTTAGCAAAGAATAAAAACCCAGCGGTGATTAAAACCCACTGAAAAAAGCTCTATTTGTGTGAATAGAAATGATAAAAATTTCATTTGAGTACAGTGTTGCATGACCGCGCAATTGTCATTCAAAGTGTGGCAGCACTGAACGCTGAAAATTGGCCTGGGCAGGAAGGGGGTGAAAGTGCCCAGTAGGCAAGTGGTTAAAGAGGAGAGGGGAGAATGCAAACAAGCAAAACTCCCCTCTTTGGGTGAAGTTTCGCTTTAAGAGCATAATGTGCTAGTATGCATCACATACTAGCACATTATGAAAGGCTGATGACAGGGCTTATTTATTTTTCTCCTTCTATGGATCACAGCAATTCAGTTTGATCTGAATACCTGAGACCCATTTTCAGCTAGAAAATCTAAAGCCCACTCTCGGCTGACATCACGGACCCGGTCCAGGCCACAGACGGGCGCCCACAGTGACAATGCCAGTGCCGCAGAGAGGAGGGGGAGACGAGCAGGGCTTCGTTCCCCCACATCCCTGGACCCTGGGACAGGTAAGTGTCTGACTATTAAAAGTCAGCAGCTGCAGTATTTGTTGACTTTTACATTTTTTTTAAGCGGAACTCCGCTTTAATTTCATCAAGGAGGTTTTGTGCACCATGCCAGGTTCATGTTTCTCATTGATAAGTAACATTTTCAGTTTTTACAGTGTAGACCGGGGATGCCTTTAAATTTCTTACCTCTAGTTCCTAAGACAAAAATAGTCCTGAATCACTGGTCTTCCCTTCCCTTATCGTAGTTTTGGTTATTGAATGCCATCAAAATGGATAATATATCAAGATCTCTACATTTATTCTAGACAATACATTCTTATTTCACTTCTTCATTCCTTTTTTGAATCCGATCATTAATATCTAGTTTTGTCCGTCACTCTTCAAGGCCCAGATTATTTTACAAGTCCTTAAATAGGAAGAAAGAAAATCAAAGTGGATGTAAACTCAATGTCATCCTTTCTAAACTACTGCCATAGGGGTTATCTATAAGGATATACATGCCTCCTGCGTGTATCTTTATCTGTCAAATGTCTCCCCTCTGTCTGGTATGAGACCCGAAAAACTGCAGATTCTGTGGGTGGGTCTGTTGTCTGGAGCTCGGTGGGTGGAGTTGTGATGTCAGTAGACTCCCCGCCCACCTCTACACTCCCCTTGTCAATATGCATTTTCTCCTGTGAATTTCTTACACTGAACTTCTGCTATGATCTCTAACATCCAGTGAAAAGACAGGAAAGTAACCACATGACTTCAGCATGCCAAATCATGCTGAGGTGTGGAACAGCCAATCCTTGCAGAGCTGCTGAAGAAAGGAGTGGGGGAGGGAATTAAAAAATAATGCATGTCTTAGGCAAGTGCACGAGATGTAAATCACCTGTCACTCACAGCAAGGGGGAGGATTTGACAACGTTTTTCTGTTTGTCAAGTTTTATCTCACTGAACAATAAAAGGGGATTGCTCAGAGATGGATTAACTCTTTGTGGCAAGACTGGGCTCAAATGATAGGAAATCGTATACTCTACATTATAGCATTAAAAAAAAAAAAAAAAAAAAAAAATTTGGGTTTACATCCACTTTAAGGTGCAGGTTTTTACCTAATTTAGAGATTTACTATAAAGCAACAATTTTATCCCAAATATTAGATTGGTTTTATCATGCCCATGACAGACAGTGGGTTCAAATTGAATTTGATCTTTCTTCAGTCCAACAGCTCTGTGGAGTTCCCACTCAGATCTGCATAAATCAGTCTCCCTTTGGCAAACAGCATACTGAACACATAAAAACTTTCTCTCTCTCCTTATCCTCCATCCCTAGCCTCCTGCCCTTTTTACTGGCCAACCCGCCGTTTCCAATTGGTCTTAATGCATCTTCCACTCTAGGATAGCAAAGAGCTTTTTGGCCTCAGTTTAGACACTAAGTAGCTGGTACTTCCTTGCACTCTATCAGAGCTTCAAGTGATTCAGCCAGCTTTCAACCTATGCACAATTGATAAGTTACCACTGCATGCTTTGCCCAAGCTCCAATGTCTACAGTATAGCTCTTTATTCACCTTTGGACAATTATTACATGTGCATATGTATAGTCTCTATATAAAGTCTCCTTACTTACATATAGAAACAACTTATATCTATTTGTGGACGGCGCCACTCACCCTGCACGTGCAGGGGTAACACTTCTCTCTTCTTGTGTACATGCTCCTCAATGCCGGAGACCAGGCAGGGCCGTGGCCACATGAAGGTCAATGTTAAGGTAGGACCCCAGCTTAGAGATGAAACCGTGTGCAGTAATTTGAAGTCCAAATTCACTCTGTAAAACGTTCTGTCTCGTGTTACTACACACCTTCCTCGAAAATATGTTGCATCTAGGAGGGGACCCTGCTGAGCCCTTGCCCTCATCACCAGTCCAGTTTAATTCTGCCACATTACTCCTAGTGACAGAATGGGGTCCCGCCATGCACCTAGCACAGACCTCATTTATGCACTTGCATAACTCTTCCAGCTCCCCGTACCATGTGGCTAAGTCCATGAGGTCTCTGTACCTAGGGTTTGGTCCTGGTTGCTTTTGGGGAACTGACAGAACACTGACACCCTCACTACTAGAGGACCCATCACCTACGCCAAGTACAATACTTTATTGACCGACTGCTATACATTGCCACCAGTTCATGATTAACTGAAGCAACTACTCCCCTGCTCCGACTCTTCTGCCGAGTTAACCCTTCATAGTGGCTATCCTCCTGTACCCCATGAGTGCTTTACAGGCCCTGGTCTCCTGATATGCCATGTTCCACCATGCACTCTTTTAGATTAACTTCAGACCAGGCATTTAAACAGTTCAAGAACTGTTACTGAATGCATCTGCAACATTTACAAGTCACAGTGCACACTCAGTTCTCCTCACTAACTACGCTATGGCTGCCAGGCATACCTGTATAGGTGTAAGACCAAGACTGGCAGAGTCCATTAGTGGAGAATTCCTTTAGGGTGGAAGATGGATGTTGCCCGTGGCTACATCTTTTCCTGTGATCCGGACCTTCTGGACCTTCGCGGTCCTGCTGGTGGCTCCCTGAGTCTGGCCTTCCCCCCTTTTTTATATGTAAGCCAGGGTGGAGGGCACTACCCAAAAACCCCAGTAAAATTACTGGTCCAAAGCTTAACCCTTCCCTATCCTGGGCAGCTAACTTTCCCTTACTAGCAGCACACTTAGTAGGCCCCTGCCTATATATTCAATAACTTGTTTAAACTGGATAAAGTATGCCTATTTAGACTTAAGCTTTCAAATTTCTGTAGAATTCAAGAGCACAGTGTCAAGTTGCTTACTAGATGGCATCTAAAACCTTTTAAGTTGCATGCAATGTACCTCACCTTTTCTGAGGTGTGCTGGCATTGCCACCATTCTGCTGGCTCACAGGTACACACCTGGTGAGAGTATCCCTCCATTTCTGGGACAGGATTATTGACATATATAATACCATCTATCTCAACAATGTTACCAACTCCCCAAAATTGGCTTTCGTAACAATATTGCCACAAACTATCTCTGATGCTAGAAAGGCTATATTGATATTTGCTCATTTTGCTGGATTTTGACACACCTCTATTCACTAGTGGAATGTGTGGACTCCCTGAATGAAATAATGCATATGAAGGAGCTTGTAGCCATAAATAGGGATGTCACTGACAAAATGCGGAACATGTGGACAGCCTGGATTGTCTATAAGGAGTCCAGACAATTTATTGACTTGGGCCTTCTGATCACAATCTTTAATATCATTGATTTTAGAGTGACATTCCTTTCACCTCTGTTCACTTAGTCTTGAAAAGCTTGAGGGGTCATCCATAGACCCCAGTTCCTGACACTATTACTTACTCCTTCTAATCTAAACCCTCTTACTCACTTGTCTGTTCTCCTTCTGACCCCCACCCCCACTTCCAATCCCTATTACTCCTCCTGTAGCCAAATTGCTCTCTTTACCTATTGCCCATTCTTTCTATTCTCACCCCATACTGTGGATGTTGCATATAGTAATATGAACATGAATAACCCTTACATGATAAAATCTTGGTTTGCATGGTAACAGAACTTTGATTTCACCTTTAAAATTCAGATGTCGCAAGATCACATTTGGATCTAGACTTTGTACATGGTACTGGAAAGCACCCATTTAGGTAGCATCTGATTCCAAGTGGTTGCAGCCTGGTCCCATGGACTTCATTGGGTGAGTTTGGCAAGTGGCACCTTGCGAAACTCGACATACCAAGTCAAAACTACTGAACCATGGCAATATGTACCGAGCAGCATCCATGTCACATTGTAGGTGGGTGGATCAACCTCCTGTTTTTACCACCTTAAAGTGTATGTAAACCTTAATAATGGCATTCTCTTATTTGCACTCTTTGTTCCTTTAATATACTAAATGTTGCACAATATCGTATTTGAAATTCAGAGCTGTTCTGTGCACAATTTTTGATTTATCTCACAGAGTCCTTTTAGCCCTCCTATATTTTATGTGGTGGTGCTCAAGGTAAAAAAATAGAAACTTTCAGAGGCATCCATAAAAATAAGAAAAAGGGAAGACTAGAAACCCTTATTGTGTGGTACTGAATAGTTTCAACTGCCAAAAGAGGATTAGGCACATGTAGTGACAATAAGATAATATACAACGTGTAACATATATTTAGTGAGGTTGTGAGTGAGCAAAGCCTTATGGATGCAGCCTTATTTGAGTACTTGTGGAGCATACAGTATACCCATCTTCACACAGAGAAAGACAAGGTTGTGGTCCATGCTCCGGAGAGCCCAGTCCTAGGTCCGCTTGGTGGACATCAAGATGGTAAGATCAAGTTGGTACCAGTAGAAAAAGCTCAGAGATTTCTCGTGTAGCAGAGGCACTTGTTGGCAGGTTGGTTATATATTGTTGAGAACTGTAGGATATTTGGAAAGAAATCCTGATGAGCATTATAGTTTTTGATAAGGAAATATTTATTTAAATAAATAACAATTATGCGCTTAGGTGGCCACTTACATAGATCGTTGCCACTGACTGCTGTAGATGCAGGGAACAGGGAAAATGTATATTGACACACCAACATACTTTAAAATAACTTCTTTATTAATCCAAAAAATCAGTTGCACAGGAGATAAGCAGAGACTTCTAAGAAATTTCATGCACACAGGCGTATAGTCATAGAATCTCTCGTCCTGACTAAGCACCTGGTTGCATGAAACATGTTAGAAGTCTAAGAAGGAGGTATTCTATAACTACAGGCCTGTGTGTGTGTGTGAAAAATGTTAAAAATCTAGGAGGAGATTTGCTATAACTATGGGCCTGTGTGGGAAACATGTTAGAAGTCTAGGAAGGTGATATTCTATGACTACGTGCCTGTGTGGGAAACATGTTAGAAGTCTAGAAAGGAGATTTTCTATGACTACGAGCCTGTGAAGGAAACATGTTAGAAGTCTAGGAAGGCGATATTCTATGACTATGTGCTTGTGTGGGAAACATGTTAGAAGTCTAGAAAGGAGATTTTCTATGACTACAGGCCTGTGTAGGAAACATGTTAGAAGTTTAGGAAGGCAGTATTCTATGACTATGTGCCTGTGTGTGTGAAACATGTTTTAGAAGTCTTTGCTTATTTCCTGTGCAATTGATTTAATGGATCAGAAAAGAAGCTACCTTGTGCCACTATCTATTTTTCCTGTAACAGTGATTACCAGTAATGAGCTATGTAAATCTAAATCTGTGTTACACCGGTAATCTGAGGAAGTGATGGCTAGTCATAAAATGCGTCATGGTGTTTAAATACGTATTTCCAAATCTAGAATATTGTTCATTGGAACTTCTTTCCAAATATCCTACAGTTCCGTACGCTTTATAACCAATCTACCAAAGGGTGCCTCTGTTTATACTATAAGAAACATACTGGCACAAAGTAATTACCGGTAACCAAGTTCTTATCTTGGACTACAGAAAAATGAGTCCCTATGCTGTGAAAAGGTGGCCTGACGTACACTTTAAATAAGGAATTGTCTCTGTTGATCCACAGATACCAACAGATTCAACCTATCAGGTTGCATCTAGCAGGTTTAAAGTAGAGCTCCAACTTTTAACCTATTCCTCACCCCCTGTTCTCTCTGAGCCTAATGATAAGTGAGCACGATTTAATGCAGTAGTACTCACTTCAGTATAATGAAATACTACCGCAATATGTGTCAAACTGTCAATGATAGCCTGAGCTCAGAGGAAGTTGGCACGATGGTCATTGCCATTTAACCCTGTAGATTAGTGACAAGATTTACCGTGGGGGACAGCTTCAGATAGAAGGTGAGTGTTTTAGCTGTTTTAATATTTTTAGTTTTAATTGGCAACATTTTTTTCTAAATGTTGCTTAGAAACTGGAGTTTTGCCTTCAATCTAATTAATTGCTGCACCTTATTATTACCACAAGATTTAGGAAAACAAAATATTCCCATAAGAGGGGAGCAGTCAACAGCCACAAAATTGTGACATGGCAAACATGCATACTAGTTAGAGCATACCTAAGAATTCATTTTTCCCACCCCATGGTGTACTCTAAAACAGCGGTCACCAACCAGTGGAGAAAATTGCTTCCAGCGTTGTTCTCAATGTGCGCTGACAGTCAATACTAAGGGGCATTGATACCCTATGCCTCCTCTGTAGTTTTAGCTCCTGTGTACCCAGCGGGAGGTGCCAAGAGTAGTGCAGAGAGTGGGACTTGGAGAAGGAGGGGACTTCCAATGGCAGCACTGATCACAGACTGTGAGAGGGAGCATGGAGCTCGAGCACATGGCTGGATAAGGAGGTGATATCCAAATATGAGTCTGTGTAAGGCAGTAGTGTGTTACGGGGCAGTGTGATACGGGGGGGTGCAGACAGCCAGAGCATTGCGTGTATAAGGCAGCAATATGATCCAGAGGGAGGGGGGCAGAGAGCTGGAGCATTGTGTGTATAAGGCAGCAATGTGATCCAGAAGAAGGGGGGCAGAGAGCTGGAGCATTGTGTGTAAAAGGCAGCAATGTGATCCAGAGGGACAGGGGCAGAGAGCTGGAGCATTGATTGTATAAGGCGGCAATGTGATCCAGAGGGACGGGAACAGAGAGCTGGAGCATTGTGTGTATAAGGCAGCAATGTGATCCAGAAGGAGGTGGGCAGAGAGCTGGAGCATTGTGTGTATAAGGCAGCAATGTGATCCAGAGGGAAGGGGGGCAGAGAGCTGGAGCATTGTGTGTATAAGGCAGCAATGTGATCCAGAAGGACGGGG
Source organism: Aquarana catesbeiana (assembly GCF_042186555.1). Classification (NCBI taxonomy): domain Eukaryota; kingdom Metazoa; phylum Chordata; class Amphibia; order Anura; family Ranidae; genus Aquarana; species Aquarana catesbeiana. The sequence continues at coordinate 348,077,886 of NC_133329.1, read as the reverse complement.
GACAGAGAGCTGAAGCATTGTGTGTATAAGGCAGCAATGTGATCCAGAGGGACGGGAACAGAAAGCTGGAGCATTGTGTGTATAAGGCAGCAATGTGATCCAGAAGGAGTGGGGCAGAGAGCTGAAGCATTGTGTGTATAAGGCAGCAATGTGATCCAGAGGGACAGGAACAGAGAGCTGGAGCATTGTGTGTATAAGGCAGCAATGTGATCCAGAAGGAGGGGGGCAGAGAGCTGGAGCATTGTGTGTATAAGGCAGCAATGTGATCCAGAGGGATGGGGCAGAGAGCTGGAGCATTGTGTGTATAAGGCAGCAATGTGATCCAGAAGGACGGGAACAGAGATCTGGAGCATTGTGTGTATAAGGCAGCAATGTGATCCAGAAGGAGAGGGGCAGAGAGCTGGAGCATTGGGTGTATAAGGCAGCAATGTGATCCAGAGGGAGGGGGGCAGAGAGCTGGAGAATTGTGTGTATAAGGCATGTAAAATTAGTGGTCCACGAGATTCAAAATTGTGAATTTAGTGATCTGTGAGGTCTGAAAAGTTGGCCCTGATAGAGGCATAGAAGTGTGGTAGGCTGCTTCCACAAAGAAAGTCAAACCATGGCTTTACCTGCTCGCAGATTTATGACTATGACACCATAACAGCATCGTCAGGTTCAGCATTCGGAAGGAAGGACAAAATACAACTTGATAAAGTGGTATGTCAGCCAAACTATGCAGACAGTAATAAAATATTTACTGTATAACAGTTATTTTCTGCTATAACCCAACTACTGGCTGCTTTGCAGGTGTCTTATGATACTTTCCTGGTGAAACAAGAAGTAGCATGTGTTTGTAAATTGTATTAGTCATTTTCAGATAACAATGTGAAGGATAGGCCTGTTGCCGCAGTAAAGCATGACCAGGCAAGTAATCTGCTTGACCTCAAAGCACATTCTTCAGACATACTGTCAAATGTGCAAGTTCGGAGGTCAAGTCATGTCAGTCGTGCCACAGGAAAAATACTCCGCTCACGAAGATACATGTAGACCATTAGAAAGTAAGATTACAGAATAAAGTTTTAGAGGATAGCTGTTTAAACAAATAACTATGAACCCATCAAATAGAATCAATTGCAACTTGCAACATGATTTTCAGTTTCAATTTTTACTTTTCATTTTTGTCCACCATTCTCCTCATTCCTTTCTCCTATATTCTTCCAAATGTCTGTGGCCCGAAGGGTCATCCCCTGCTCTGAGCTATTATTTGGTCCGGACAGCCCATCCCAGCTTAAAACAACTGTGATCTGGCAGGACGTCAGATTATCACTTTAAAATGAGGAGCTGTTGAAATCTCTAAATACAACTAGTTGCCACTTGTCAACACCATTTCCCCGTATCCTCCGCAGTGACAGAGCTGAGAGTTAATATGTAGTACAGGGTTTGAAACGGAGAAAATTTTTGTGGCTATGCTCATTCTCCAGTCCTCATAACATTCATGGTGATTGGCAGTAGATTCTGACAACATAGACATAAAGGGAGATTCCATTGCTGTCTTCCTAAAAAAGCTAGCTGTCTGGCTGTTTTGCATATTGTATGTTACCTACAGCTAGCATATGTCCAAAAAAAACATGCCTTAATATCAGCTTCCTATCACTATTAACATGGCAGAACTCAGACTGGGAGAGGGAGGGACAACAATTAGGGTTGCCACCTTTTCTTCAAGTCAAACCTGAACACTTTAGCGACATACAGAAATCTTTCTTTTGTAGCTTAAAGCGGACCTACAGTCATCTTTTCACCTTTCCATCTATTAAATCCTCTGCCCTTGTTGTTTTAACTTTGGCTAGTAAAACATTTTTTCTCTGCCAGTAAATACCTTATACAGCCCACTTCCTGTTTCTTGTTTGGTCATCATTAGCCTAGGCTTATGACATCATGCACAGCTCTCTCTCTAACTCTCATGAGAGTTTGCCAGGAGGGAAGGGGTGATGAGTCATAAGAGGGCCAATGAGAGCTGCAGAGCTGGAGGTGTGTGTCTGTGTAAATCCAGGAAGTGAATGGGCAGCAGCTTCAGCTGCCCACAGTTAAAATGATTGCAGCCAGACTTAGTGGAGGGAGATTTCTGCAGCATATTTGGCAAGTACAGAATCACTGTATATATAAAATAATATGCAAAGTGGTTGGAGGGAAGCTTCAGAATGGCAAATATGTTTTTATTACAAATTATGTGAGCAGACTGCAGTTCCTCTATAAATAGGACAGGGAGTGCTGATATAAGGGGGAATCTCTCTTTTCTAATGGAGGTCTCTAAGCACCCCTCTTAAAGACCTCTTTGAGAGTCTGTAAGAGGGGTGCTTATATAAGGTGATTCTGATATAATGAGGTTCTTTAAGAGGGGGTGCTGATATAAGAAGACTCTAATCTAATGGGGGTCTGTAGGGAGGGGGTACTGCCTGCTGATCTAATTATCACCAACCATTAGATCAGCAGTCAGTACCCATTAGAGACCCCCATTAGCTCACAGTCCCTTTCTAACAGTGCCCCCTCCTGTTTTAGAGACCACCATTAGATGAGATAGATCCCCCTTATCAGGGCCGCTGTTAAAAATTATGGAGCCCCGTACAGCCTACCTGATGGGGCTCCTTTGACCCCACCCCTGGCCCTGCCCTCAACCACACCCCTGCCCCCCCCCCCTCGTGTGATACATACAATAAGCAGAGATCAGGAGTTAGTTAACTACAGAGTGCAGGCCTGCAGGGTTCAGCAGTGTAATATGAACAAAGTGCAGAAATCAGGGGTGTGCTATGTACAAAGTACAGAGTTGAGGACTGCATTACACACGGAGTTCAGAGTTTGAGTGGTGCGCTGTGAACAGAGTACAGTGTTGAGGGGTGTGCTACGTACAGGGTTGAGGAGTGAAGAATTCAGCAGTGCGCTACGTACAGAGGGCAGGTTTGAGGAGTGTGCAGTGTACAGAATGCAAAGTTCATGAGTGCAGGGTTCAGGAGTGTGGTAAATTTAGAGTGCAGGGTTCAGGAATGTGTTACATTCAAAGTGCAGGGTCAAGAATTGTGCTACATTCAGAGTGCAGGGTTCAGGATTGCGTTACATTCAGAGTGCAGGGTTCAGGAGTGCGTTACATTCAGAGTGCAGGGTTGAGGATTGCATTACATTCAAAGTGCAGGGTTCAGGATTGCGTTACATTCAGAGTGCAGGGTTCAGGAGTGTGGTAAATTTAGAGTGCAGGGTTCAGGAGTGTGTTACATTCAAAGTGCAGGGTCGAGAATTGTGCTACATTCAGAGTGCAGGGTTCAGGATTGCGTTACATTCAGAGTGCAGGGCTCAGGAGTGTGTTACATTCAAAGTGCAGGGTTGAGGATTGCGTTACATTCAGAGTGCAGGGTTCAGGAGTGTGTTACATTCAAAGTGCAGGGTTGAGGATTGTGTTACATTCAGAGTGCAGGGTTCAGAATTGCATAAGTACAGAGTGCAGGTGTGCATAAATCACAGGCCATATTATAACTTCCCCCATATCCAGCTCTCTCCCCAAATTTCTACTCCCCCAGTGCAGAGCGCCCCTCTATTTTTCTTACAGACCTTTCCCCTCCTCCCTGTCCAGTGCACAGCGCTCGTCTGCCCCACAGAAGAGAAGTACTGTAACTTACAGCAGGCTGCCGGTGCCGGCTTCAGGAGATGCTGTGGGCGTGAGGCTGGAATGTGCATACTCCGCCCCACCCCCTGCTTCTCCTCCTCCTCTGTTGTAGATGCAGGGAGGGTTGTGTGTGCCGTCGGCAGAGAAGCAGCAGCCGCTGCAAGCTAGGAAATGCACTGGGAGCCGGAGTTAGGGGGCGGAGCTGAATCAGCTTTTTTCCTCCCTCATCTGTTAGGACAAGGGCGGTCCTAGCAACAAATGACTTCAAAGGAGATTGGAGATCATTGGGGCGGCTGGGGGGGGGGGGGGGGCGCCAGGCGGGGGAGAAGGCTAAGATCACAGACAGGCGCTGCACAGCCGACAGAAGCCCTCACTGGAACAGCACTGGCTCCATCCCCAGAACAAATTTCAGTGACGGTTGGGACTAGAGGTATGCTGTGTGTCTGGGTTTCAGGTGAAGTTAAACCCGGGCATAAGTGTCAAAACCGGACTGTCCAGGTCAATCCCGTACAGATGGCCACCCTAACAACAATAGGAGCCCATCAGGCTTTTCTGCATGCATGGGTGCTGACAGGGAACATACTGATAGGAGGACAGAGCAGAGTAAACAGAGATGATGACTTTTTCATTATCTAATCAGCTGGTTGCATATGGAGAAATGACGCCACATTTCTTAGGGCTCAGTTCACAATGGTGCAATGCAGGAAACCCTGCGAATCCTGTGCGGGTTCCCACATCGCACCTGAATCGCTGGCTGTTCACACTGACATCTGCAAACCACTGCAAGTGTCAATGTAAAGTTAATGACACCCCCCGATCGGTTTGAAGATCACAGTGCGAACTTTGAAATGGTGCAGGAAGAGGAACGCATAGGTGTGAACACCCATTTGATTTGATTCCAGTGCAGACCAAAAAAGGGTCCTGCACCATTTTAGTGCGAATGCGATGAGATTTCAGCTATACAGTTTGTACAGCAATGCGGTGCTGAGGCACATGCGAGGTCTGTGATCACACGTGTGAACAAAGCCTAAAGCCCAACTCTGGACGTCCCCCTTCTGCTTCCTATTACTCCCACCCTCCACCCTTCCTTCTCTCTGAGGCTTCTCTTCTATTTGTTAACTTTTATACTTACCTTTTTCGGATGTATGTAGGTCCATCACAACACACAGGGTCCTGAAGAGAGCAAGCACTGATGTCAGCACAGCTCTATGGCATCATTATATGTAAGTGCACAGTGCTATCATAATGCCCCTCAGTGGGCAGTCCCACAACGTCTTGAACTCACAGGATGTCCTCATTCTTCTGAGTTACATGATACCGGGCTTATTCAACCCAGAAAACTGAGGACATCTAGGGGCAAAAAAAGGAATTTCTGCAGGGGGCTGTAGAAAAGAAAAGTATTGCAGGTTTAAAAAGATTTTAGGGGTACTGTACCATTTAAAAAAAGATGTCCAAACAGAATTAAAAATGTTCACAAACGTGTATTTCAACTTTCTATTCAGCTGTTTGCATAGAGCTCCGATTTAACCAGACATTTTTAAGGGAAAGATAAAATAAAGTACAGATCAATCACTATCCGCTTTCAGTGGGCCATAAATAATCCATTTTTGATATGTAGGAGTGATAAGCCATAAAACGTAAAGACGTTTGTGTAGTGAGAATTCCATGCTGAATAGTAATTTGGGTGAGATTTGTTATCGCTGATATGAAATGTTTTTGAAGCATTCTTATTTATCTTCTGGATGGAGCAGGTTGTCAAACCATATTCAGGCTACAAGACACCTCAGCAAACACATTAAATGTTATAGCAACAATAAAAGAAAATATCCCGGTGTTGGGTAAATTGATCTGGGATTTGTAGGGGATTGAGAAAATCAAGAAGTGTCAGGCAGATCAAATTTTGGGATTTGCCTTTAAAGTATCAACTTTACCTAGTTTCAATGTTTACAGAGAACCACAAATTGATTCACGTATCTGCTGCTGCTATATTTCCACAGGAAGATATTTTCTCCGAAAAACCGTTGTTGATTATTTATAACAAAATCATAACCACTTGGAGACCAGGCCTATTCTGACACACTTGCTAGAAAATTACTTAGAACCCCCAAACATTATATATATATATATATATATATATATATATATATATATATATATATATTTTTTTTTTTTTTTTTAAGTAAAAAATAAGCTGCGCTGAATTACATAAAGTTTGATAATGTGACATATGAACTGTTGAAACATGCATATAAATCAAAAAAAGGCTGTAAACCCCCCTATGTGTTCAATTTGCTCTTACATGTCTCTGAAGAAAGAATGTTCTTTAGCACAAAATATCAGAGCAACAATCTATGTGCGATTCTTCAACAGATTCATCCACGGTGACATATGACCGAGACACCGAGACACCCAAGAAGAAGTGAGAGGGAAAGATAGGTAAGGTCCTCCACCTTTAAAATCACTGCCGCTTACCAGCTGAATAGATCTCTTGTTAAGGAGATCAAAAAAACGCCTGTGGCTTGTTCCCCAGCCCCGGTTCTCTGTGCTTAGCAGCAAGTATCCCAGATATCCCTCGCTGGATCTCCCCAGTGTATGCCAACGGTCAGTTAGTCCCCATGTGAGGATAAAAATGCTTCCATAGTGTAAATCCTTAAAACGTTTATTAGTTAAAACATAAGGTTGCACTTATAATTGCCGTAGATAAAAATAGCGTGTCAAAAGATAGTCGAACCGGCCGGCTCTCGATAGCTCCCCGTTGCTTCTGGGACTTTGCGATAACTCGGTGACGTCAGCGCGCCGCTCCTTCCTACAACGTTTCGTCACAGATGATGTTGTCCTGGGGCACAGGACGACGTCATCTGGGGTCTGTAAGGCTCCAGATCTCTCTTCTACCTTTAAAAGCATGAGATAAAAAAAAAAAAAAACTATTTCCAGAAAAAAAATGTCTCTATTTACATTTTCCCTAACGGGAAGTAACAAAATGCTCATCGCTTTTGGTCTACTATACCATCGAGATTTGCTCCCCGTTCACCTCTGTTGTCAATAGCCACAACCACTGGATCAGATCCTGGGCTCTCCAGTGGGGCAGAAGAGCTGGAAAATCACCTGAACGCAATAAAGCTTTTACATGAATAAATAAATGCTGATCATTGTAAGCACCCCTGTCAGTGATAAATGGTTAGTCTCAACACTTTAAATTATGCATTTGCAGGAGGGCTTGTTGTGTTGAAGATCAGCAGTCTTACTGGCTGGATCACCAAATGAAAATGAAGGAAAGAAAGCCTACAAAAGAAAAAAATAATGCAGCCACAACAACAAGAATTGGTAAGCTGCAATATAAATGTTCACTTTTAAGTTTAATACCACTTTAACAAACTTCTCTCCACTTGTAACAACAGCACAGTACCATCTACAGAATGCAGGGAAACCTGCACCTATGCCACATACCTTATTGGAGGTCGAAGTAACGAGAGGGCTTCCCTTGCGACTAAAGTCCAGGCACCCCTGGAGTAGGTGACAGGAAGTACAAGGCCCGAAGAAGTATGGGTGCTTGCTCTGAGGAAGAGAGCTTGTCCCTCGAAATTTATCAGCTGCACGTTATCTGATTGTGATGCATCTGGGGGAGATTGAGATATGTTACACCTGTGTTATTTCTCCTTTTGTAAGTATTTTGGTATATATTTCTTATTCAATAAATGGTGTTACAGTAATGTACTAGGCTGGTGAGCCTTTTTCTTATGTTTGTTTATAGCCCCATGGGTGCCCTTTAGGCTGGTCTACTAGTACAGTTTCTGGCAGTGCTTCACTGGTTGGTGTTCCAGTATGACAACAAAGACACAGGGCACAATGGTGGAGGAGCAGATGGTATGCAGCAACTAGTGGTGTGATGTAACCCTTAGCAGATGCAGGATCAGGTTGGCAGGGTGGTATTGGAGAAGTGTGAACATGGTCAAGGTCTGAGCCGAGGTCATAGACAGAGGGTGGACAGGATGCAAGGTCAGGAGCCAGAGTTAGTGGGAAAGACAGAAAAGTAGTGAGGAGGCAGGCTGGAGTCCTACACAAGTGATCAGTGAAGTAGAGTCCCTAAACAAGCTGGGGTCACAATGAGAGGCTAAGCAGAGGGGAAGTCCAGAGGCAAGCCGAGTTGGTAACAGGAAATCAGGAATCACAGGAACAAGCAACACACAGAAGCTGAAGACCACCCAACAACCTTTCATGGCTGCTCACTTCCTTCAATGGGGCTTTTGGCACCAGTTTTGTGAATGCCTGTGTGCCAACAATCTACATTCACTGCCTCTATAAATTGAGAGACTGTTGTGTTGCTGTACAAATAACATAATCATGATAACAAACTGTAACTCAAAAATAAAACCACACTTGAGGAATTGAAGGCCTCATTCACACCTATAGTCCATGAATGGGCTGTGTATTTAAGTGGTTTGAGCCACCAGGTGCTGCTTGCCGGCATCCCATTCAAGTATATACAGATGCAGCAGCTGCACCAACATGTGTTAATATAAGATGGGTAATTTAGGGATCATCCTTTTTTTTAACAAAATAGAGAGCTTTTGTTTTTGTAATATTTTGTTTGGTAGCTCTGCAGATAAAATATTTATTTTCCTATCATTTCTTATTATTAGTTTAAATTCAAAATGAATGCGGAACTTCAGTAATTTTTCATCTTTCCATCTATTAAATCTTCTGCTCTTGTTGTTTTAACTTTGGATAGTAAAACATTTTTTTTCTGCCAGTAAATACCTTATACAGACCACTTCCTGTTTCTTGTCTGGTAAAAAGCCTAGGCTTATGACATCATGCACAGCTCTCTCTCTCTCTCACTCTTGTGAGAGTTTGCCAGGAAGGGAGAGGGAGATGAGTCATACGAGGGTCAATGAGAGCTGCAGAGATGGAGGTGTGTGCCTGTGTAAATCCAGGAAGTGAACAGGCAGCAGCTTCAGCTGCCCACAGTTAAAATGGTTGCAGCCAGACTCAGTGGAGGGAGATTTCTGCAGAATATTTGGCAAGTACAGAATCACAGTATATATAAAATAATGTGCAAAGTGGTTGGAGGGAAGCTTTAGAATGGCAAAGATGTTTTTATTACAAATTATGTGAGCAGACTGCAGTTCCTCTTTATATTAAATCAAAATCTTGATGACAATTTTCCTTGAAAACTGGTAATATATATATATTTTACCAGCCAAAGATTTTTAATTATTTCTATCCAGTCTTGAAATTTACACATCTCTACCATATAGCACATCCCTGTCTACTGCAGTTCAGTAACACTTACAGGTCTCCTGTCCAACCACTGTCTGCGACTGGACAGTGAAAGGAGAAGCAGAACACTGATACACTCTTCTGTCTGTCACTCTGCTCTCCTCCTACCCACATGTAAGGGAGACCCCAGCTTTTTATCACATAGTCAACATTCACCGCTGGGCTCTGCTTTTACAAACATGGTATCAAGGTGTCATGCTTGTGTGTTCAGCCCAAAACCACATATTGTTCCCATGCACGGATGCCAGTCTTAGACCTTTTCTCCACATCCTCCTGGTCACTGCACATATTATCCCCTTCTATCACCACCCACTCCAGAGCTGACCAGGTTTGCTCCAGCAAAGTGCTCAACTCTCTTCACCACAGGCATTGGCTGTACTAAGCATATCACTGCCACTAGAACATTACTCAAAGGCTTCTTGTTGCAAAGGTAGTTTCTTTACATTCATTTAGAAAAAACAATTATTTACATTGCAGTAATGCAAACACATTCTGTATTACATAACGTCTACATAATGGCAAATAAAACTTTCTCCAAAGTTTATAACATTGTCCCAGTAGAGTAGTGTTCTCCAAACTGCAGCTCAGGGGCCAGATGTGGACCTTTGCTTGCTTTTATCTGGCATTATTGCCCCCACTGTCAGCAACAGTGGGGCATAGTTCCTGCCCCTGAAACCGACATGGTTGCACTAGTCCTCTCACTTACACAAGCTATGGCACACTATTCCTCCTATTAATACCAACGATAGGGCAATATTCCTCCCACTGACACCAGTAATGGGGCACTGACACCAATGATGGGGCACTATTCCTCCCACTGATGCCATTGATGGGGCACTAATCCTCCCACTGATACCAATGATGGGGCACTATTTCTCCCACTGACACTAGTGATAGGGCACTAACACCAATGATGGGGCACTATTCCTCACACTAAAACCAACAATGGACACTAATCTTCCCATTGATACCAATGATGGGGCACTACTACACCCCCTAATACCAATGATGGGGCATTGTGCAGGACATTTTCTTCACCCACTGGCCACAGTCTGGCCCCTCTAATGTTTGAAGGCCACTAAACTGGCCCTTTTTTTAGAAAGTTTGGAGACCCCTGCAATAGAATAAAAAGGAAGCATAGTGGTACTCAAACGCTCAGCTACAATTCTTGATTTCTGAGTACCTGCATTAAACCCAATATAAAATAAATAAAAACCTGCAAGACAAAGGCATAATGAGCTAGTATGCATAGCATACTAGCTCATTATGTATTACTTACCTTAGATTGAAGCCCCTGCAGCGGTTCTCGTTCACCGCTCCGGTCGGGGACATTACTCCCCAGAGTTACGCTGTGATTGGCCGGAGCCGCGATGACGTCACTCCCATGCATGCGTATGGGCGCTGCCGGTAACGGCACAGTCTAACGTGCCTTTGCTTCAGTTTGCTTCAGTGCGCATGTGCCATTCAGGTTTAGGAGATATCCAGGGTAGCTACAGGTAAGCCTTATTATATGCTTACCTGTAGCAAAAAGTGTGTTGTAAGGGTTTACAATTACTAAGATTTCCCTTCCGCCCCTCCCTGAACTGTAGTACAACTGATAGGCTCCTTGTGCAGCTTCTTCATTCCCCATTCTCAGCCCTGCTGAACAGTGGATTGCAAGCGGGTGATGCAAAGTCAAATTCAGGCACTAACACTTACCTTTAGGGATGTATAGTAAAGGCAGAGCCGTATTAATGTGTGGCTCCTATATCATTCTGGAATTTAGCTATAAATATTTGATTATAACATACATAGGTTCCTATGGAGTAAACTTCCAGCACAAAACTCCTGACGCCAAAAGATTATGTATCTTGGAAATGGGACCCATGCAGCTGTTTACTCCAAATTATAACAATTTTGTTTTTTTGGAAACTAGGGTGTCTTCTAAATAATAGATCCAATTTACCCTTTGCAGCTTTTAAACCAAAGTATGTCTCATTTTCTTACAAGAAACTTTCCAGCTGTCACATACTGTATATTTTGGTCTTACGTCCTTGATATCCATATTGATATGTTTCATACCCTGTATTTTAGACACTTTCCAGGTGTTAGTTGAAAATTTTGCCTGAGGATAATGTGTGGAAAAGTGTGAATACTTTTTCTTGTTCTGTAGCCTAATCCTGACTTAGACAATGATACATTTTTACAGATGACATCATTAACATTATAAATTGACAACATTTGTGATGGATGTTGAAGGTGTCTTTTATGGCTTCAGTTGGGGGATCCCTATTGTTCACATTTGACGGGTAAAATATGTGAGCAATTTATGAAAATTCCTGCTCCAGATGGATAAGTCCCTAAATTGCCCAGGTGCAGAGGGAGTAATTAGACTTTACAGTTGTACACTAGGAAATGTTTCCTTGTTACATTTTTTTACACCGCTTTTTGGGTATATACTGATTTTATTAGTCAACAAAAAAAAGATAGGTACTGTAGATATTTAAAATAGTGGCTTTACTCAGCTGATGCAAAAAAAAAAAGAGGAAATATCCAAAAGCATTTTTATAACTGTATTTGCATACCTCAAAAGTTTTGGGCAGAGTGACGAAGGGTTAGAACTCCTGTCAGGTTTTTTTATTCCTAAAATCACAAAACAATTCTCCTGCGCTTGGGTGGTAGGTCTAGAGATGTGTAGTGCAGGCAACTCTTCTCAATGCCATATTGAAAAACGGAGGGCGCACCGACCTAGTGCACACAAAAATATTTGTAATCCATTTAAAAACAGCAATGGTTGCACTCACATACAGATGTGGTATATAAACATATCACGACACAAGCAAATGCAAACAGTCCCTCTCAAGTCTGTTGTAGGAACCGGTGATGCCAGAAGACCAGACGGTGTTTGGAGTGGCTAATGCTTTTCGAGCGATGCTTTGGCATCACCAGTTCCTACAACAGATTGGGAGAGACTGTTTGCATTTGCTTTTGTCGTTATATGTTTATATACCATGTAAAAATATTTTTGGTAATGCACTAGGTTGGTGCACCCTCCTTTTCTCTAATAATTTTTTCTAATATTTTACAAGGTTTTACTCCTGTCTGTGACAACATTGGGGATATTTACCCTCACTGTTTGTCTTAGTGACCATTAACTGATGGAGAGAAGGAAAATCCAAAATGTTACAGTTGTTATTGGAGTGTTCCTGTTCCAGCTATCAGAGTTGTGATTTCCACTCACGGAGGTGAGAGGAATAACCCCTTTTTGGCAAAAAGACAGGCAGCTGTAGGAACTTTTCAAAGTTTGTAAACTATGCCAAACAAGTGCAATCTCACTTGAGACTTGGTGGATACCACACTAACTGGACTGTATATGAACTATACACTAGATACTATAATTCATGTGTAGCAGTAACTCACGGTGGAGCTGCTGGTTTAAGCAGGTCTGTTACCTTCACTTTGCTTCCCTCTGTTTCACCGGCACCGGGTCTAGGGGTTCCGTTGAGTTTACTTCTGGACGACACACGCACCAACACTGGAGTACGTTTTCAATGCTTTATTAAACAGACAAACTTTAGGAAGGGAAGAGCAGGAAAGAGGCGGAAAAGGAAACTTTCAGGAGAAACTCAAATATCTTCTTGTAGAATCTTAGCGACAAATGTCCTGGTAGAATTCAGATAATTATGTGGAGTGCGCTTCCCTCGTGGGACACACTCCTTGCTCGTCTGGATAGGCCTCTCTCACCGGTCTAGCAGCCAGTACACAGCACGAATCAAAAGTCTCTGCCACAGACTTGTTTGGGGGGATAAATCCGTACGATCCTCTGCCACAGGATGTATCAGATTTTCTGCAGTGAAAGTCAGTCACAGTGCCTGAACCTTTAAGCCGAACCGGCAACACTATGCTGTATAGTTACTTCTTTTGGATACGTCCTCCAACCGAGTCACCAGGCCCCTCTATAGACCGGCACGCTGCGTGATCTCTCCAAGACGGGTCCTCCCCTGGGATCTCCTCGGTTGTCCAGCTTCGTCACACAGGACCGACAGCTCAGGACCATTCCTTGGCCACGGTGGTAGGCCCCAGACAAGCCTCTGGACCCATGCCTGCGCTGCTGTATCGTGGGCCTCCCGATCGGAGGACCACGAGGTAGCTCCTTAACGCATACCTGTCAGCCAGGAGGGCCAGCAGGTGGCTGTAAAACGAACCCCAGAACATGGCGTCTGTCCCATAAATACCCTCTTCCCAGAATGCAACTCGGAGGACCACCTCCACCGAGCTTGCCTCCGAGACAGAGGAGCATCCATACACTTCGACACGTTGCTTTTCCAACACTGACCAGTGGCAACAGTGACACCCACTGGTCAGCACAGAAACACACACAACGTCAGCCAAGCTGGAACAGAGGCAAACTTTTACCTTCCTAACGCCCAAATTACTAAATTTACCTAACATGCGGTAGATTGTAAATCTACCAGCGCTACACATGTTTAGGACTAGTTTTAGTTATTAGAAGTGGATCAGTGCAAGGATAACAATTAACCTTGGGCTAGCAAAATTCACAATTTCATGAAATGTTAAAAAAAAAAAAAAAAAAAAACTGCTTTAAAGTATTCATACTATCAATGTTTACAAGATATCAATCATAGTTTGGATTCAACTCACCCCACTAGACTCTTCCCCCCATCCACATTATGTTTTCAGACATCTCTTCCAGTACACACTTCGTTCTCTAGTGCCCCACTCTGACTAGTTCAAGCAGCATACACAGCAGTTCTCCTTCCACTGTTATGGTAGCTCTCCTCCCATTGTGGATGTCACATTCTATAGCATTGTAAATTGTGCAATAGCTGCACTACCTTAAACCATGTGTAAAATATCAATCTGTGCAAAAAAATTTAATAAATAAAAATTAGGGTCGCTGCTTTTTTTTTGTTGTGCAACCATAACCTACTTATGAGATCACCAATAACGATCGCTCTCATCCCTGATCACCCTATACTCTCTCTCTCTCTCTCTCTCTCTCTCTCTCTCTCTCTCTCTCTCTATATATATATATATATATATATATATATATATATATATATATATATATATATATATATATATATATATATACACAGTGTCACAATTCATAAAGTGCAACATTAAAGTGCTAGTAGTCCATAAAAGTGCAAAGTGCTTCAGATAAAGTGCTCCAAAGTGGGGATGTTTTAATAAATAGCATTGCTCAATGAGATCTTTTTGGTGCCTTTCCTATGTGTGTGGATTATTGCGGGGCTGTGGATGGTGACTTACCTTGAGAGGCCAACCAGAGATATTAAGTGCAGTTTGACCTACCTCAAGGTGTACTTAGGAGGTCAACAACTTGCAGTGAGTTTGGTCCTAGCAGGGCACGAGAGCGGTGACAGGAACGGGCAATTTTCTTTCTCAGCACGGAGCACAGTAACTTTATGTTCAAGAACTGGAGCACTTTATCTGAAGCACTTTGATGGAATGCTAGTACTTTAATGTTGCACTTTATGAACTGTAGCACTGTATATATTATATAGAGTGTAAGGGACAGCTCAGCTATCTTTATTGGTGATCACATTCTCTATCAGCCCAGTCTACACTATGTGGGTTGATTTACTAAAGGCAAATAGTCTGTGCACTGTAAGTGCAGCTGCTCTAGATCTGAGGGGAACATGCAAGGAAAATGAAAAACTGCATTGCTGCTTGCACGATTGAATGATAGAAATTAGCAGAGCTTTCCCTCATTTCAGAGTTTCCCCTTGGATCTAGAGCAACTGAACTTGCAGTGCACTTACAGTACACGTCCAAATGCCTTTAGTAAATCAACCTCCTAGTTCTCTCACAAGCCCTCACTCCCCCGCTAAATATGTTTCCTAGCATGGAGCACCCCTTTTGTGGTGGTTGATAAGCCAGTTCCTGCACTAGATGCCTACTGTAGATCATGAGCACGGGAGGTTGGGTTACCTTGCCCTTTTAGCTGGGGTACGCATCACCATATTGCGACCTGTCGCGTTGTGAACGGCCATGTGGCCCAAAAAAGCAGCAGTCAGTTCTTGGGTAATTTCCCTGGTTTACCTGTATCTGTACAAAGACAATGTGCCAAAAGCTTCCACAGCCAGTTCTATACGCTCCAGGACAGCAGCTTAATCCTCCATACTCTACCTGACACCCTGAGGGTCACAGAAAAAAACATCTGTACACCTTCTTCCACTGTTCACAAGCCCCAAAAGGGTATAGAGACCCTTTACACCATAGACTACATTATATTCATCCCAGCTTTCCCTTTAATGGAATGTCCATTCTGCAATATTTTCATCCCAGCTTGTCCAGCTTGCCCATTAATGTCCAGTCGGGAAACTTGCTTTTCTGGTTACTTCACTAAATGGTAAAACTGCATTACAGGGTCCAAATAATGGTAAAATATTAAAACATCGACATCTCTTCCAAAGAGTTTAATAATCCGCCATAATGGCCATGGAGTCTTTATCCTTATGAATAGGCTGCATTCACAGAAATATGCTCCTGAATGGCTGGCTTAGGCCCAGAGCTGGGGCTTGTTTAGAGAAAGACATGTGGTACCAATACCTGCTGGAGCTCTCCATGGTTCTGCTATTCCCATACACATTTCGCAGCTCCATAAGGAAAACTAACCCACTCTTCCAAACAGTTTACTCCACCCTCCTCCTGTTTACGTTATAATCTTTGCCATTTTAATCCTACCATCCAAGCTACATTATGTTTTCTGGCAGGTCTACCCTGACATTCACGTTGCATTCTCTGGCAGCTTTTACACCATTGTCTCTAGATTATGTTCTCTTGCATGTCACCCCCACAATCCACACTACATCCTCTGGTAGCTCTTATCCCAAAGCCTACATTATTTTCTCCAACAGTTCTCTCCTCACAGTTCATAGTAGGTTTCCTCCCACTGCCCTCACTACAGGCCAATCATGTCTCTGCTCATTCAAACCGCACTGTCCCTGCCCTAAAAAGCTCCCTTTAATAGTAAGGAGCTATTTAACAGCCTTTACATCAGGAGTCTCCTTTTCACATCACAAATCTCTCCATAGATCAGTGTCCCTCCTTATATCAGTTTCTCCTTCTACATCAAGAGTCTCCTCTTACATCAAAGTCTTCTCTTACATTGGTCGCTAGGACACAAGCAGTCCTAGCATCCAACAATGAGCAAAGATAAAAACAGCGATAGGGAAGAACCTGAGCAGGTGACTGCAGGGGTGGTGGGGGGAGGGTTGAACAGAGACCGTAGGCCACTTCTGCCGACAGGAGTCCTTAATTTGTGCAGAGTGGGATTAATTTCCCTTGGACCCATGTGCCCCGCACACACTGCACACATTGAGGATATGCCACTGAGCTACTGAGCTATAGCTCTGCCGTTTGGTCTGCTCTTTTTCTCTTTGTTAGCTTGCTGTTTAAAGAGGCATAGGTGCAACAACTATATCTCATATATTATACAGTGATTAGTGGTTCTGCCACTGGGTAGTGGTGCGGTATTTAATGAAATTAATTTAATGTTCTTCCTAGTGAAATTTATAATGTTCTGTTTATGTGCTCCTGGTTCCAATAAAACAAGAAGAACTTAGCCAAATGCATAACTAGAACCTTCAGGGCCCGGTGCAAGAAATCATGAAGCACACCCCTCCCTCCCGCTTCCATCCGAGCCCTGGGCTTCCAGTTTTGGGAGGGCGTCCATGGACATTCTTCCAGAACCCTGCCTCCCATGTTCCCCCTGAGGCGAGCAATCCTTCGGACCCAGCTGATCACAGATCGCGGTAAAGGGCCAATCACAGTGGTAAACAGACTGGTCTGTGTGAGGAAAGGAGAGCCGTTAACCTGCAAGACTGTTTTCACTGATAATCATGGCAGTAACAGTGCAGCCCCATCAGTGCTGCCTATCAGTACCGCCTATCAGTGCCACCTATCAGTGCCACCTATTAGTGCCACCTATCAGTGCTGCATATCAGTGCTCATTAATGCCGCCTATCAATGCCCATCAGTGCTGCCTATGAGTGCCACCTATCAGTGCTCATCAATGCCGCCTATCAGTGCTGCCTATCATTGCCACCTATCAGTGCCCATCAATGCTGCCAATCAATGCATATCAGACCTGCCCGTCAGTGCTGCCTATTAGGGATGAGCTTTCTGTTCGGGTCGAACATGAGTTCGACTCGAACATTGGCTGTCCGCCTGTTCGTCGAAAACCGAACATTATGGGCCATTCGTGCCAAATTCGAGTGCCGCATAACGCCCCATAATCTACTGCGGGAGCGCAGTGCATTGCTGTATGATGATTGGCCAGAGCATGCACCATGACCTGCATGCTTTGGCCAATCACAGCGCCCTCAGCTAAGAGAGCCATAACTGGTCAAAGGCAGGGTGCAGTTGCTACTACTTTCCTGGTAGTGTACACAATACATACAGTGCACCCATAGTTGTTAATAAACTTCTGTTGGTGTACACAGTACCATGCACCCCTAGTGCAGTTGCTACTACTTTCCTGGTGGTGTACACAGTACACAATACAGTGTAGTGTTTTTTTGCTAAACAAAATTTACAGCATGTCTGGAAGACCACCAAGGAGAGGCAGACACTCACAGGCCACTATAAGAGAGCAAGCAGGCTCTGTGTCTACTGTTGCCAGTGCTGGTCATGGACACGGTACATCCTCAGCACGTGGCCGTGGGGCACGCTTGTCCTTTTTTCTTGCAGCTAGCCGTGTTATTGAGCCACAACATGCAGAGGAGTTGGTGGAATGGATAACAAAGCCGTCCTCATCCTCTGTCACCCAGGCTCAGAGTAGTTTGCCTGCCAATGCAGCTGCCAAAGCGGCCTATTCCATTGGCTCCATGTCAACAGTCGCTCCTTCCCTAGCCCCACCATCATGCACGGAGGAGTCCCCCGAACTATTCGACCACAGTGTCGGGTACATGCTACAAGAGGATGCGCAGCGATTTGAAGGCTCCGATGATGGTACCCAGGTTGAGGAAGGGAGTAACGTCAGCCTAGAGAGAGGGGGTGCCCAAGAAGGTCAAGAAACTGGCAGTCATGATCCCCCAGCTGCAGCATACTGCCAAGTTTGCTCCAGTGACGAGGAGGGAGGGGATGATGAGGTCACTGACTCAACCTGGGTGCCTGATAGAAGAGGAGGAGGAGGCACATATCCAACGAGGTAGGATGACACCGCAGAGCTAAGCAGGTGCAGGGCACTGCTGACTCCCCGCATATTTTGAATAGTTCTTTGGTGTGGGCCTCTTTTGACACGTGAGCAGCAGATCGCTCCTTTGCTGTTTGCAACATATGTCTGAAGCGTATCAGGCGTGGCCAAAACAGCAGCCGCTTGGGCACCACATGCTTGACCAGACACATGACGACCTCCCATGCAGTCCGTTGGCAACAGCACTTAAAAGACCCACATCAAAGAACAAAGCGGACTTCTCCTTGCTCCTCATCAGCTGGGATCTCCAACCCCACTATACCTCCAGTCCTCTCAGAAACCTGCACTGAGAGGAATATAGCTATAGAAATAGGTGTCCCAAGTACTTGCAGCCAATCTGCTAGCGGTACACCAACATTGGATTTTAACAGGCAAATTTCCCTACTCCAGTTGCTAAACCGTCAAAAGAAATTTGGTCCCAGCCATCCACGTGTTCAGCGTCTGAATGCTAGCTTGGCCAAATTGCTGGCATTGCAACTGCTGCCTTTTCAACTGGTAGACTCTGCTCCCTTTCGTGAATTTGTGGACTGTGCGGTACCTCAGTGGCAGGTTCCCAAACGCCATTTCTTTTCACGGAAGGCCACTCCGGCTCTCTACCAGCATGTGGAAGGCAATGACTTGGCCTCGTTGGACAGGGCGGTCAGCAGTAAGGTGCATATTACTGCTGACTCATGGTCCAGCAGGCATGGACAGGGACATTACCTTTCTTTCACGGCGCACTGGGTAACTCTGCTGGGAAGCTGGGAAGGATGCAGGACAGGGTTCAGTATTGTTGGAGCTTGTTCCACCACCACGCCTCCAAAATGCTAGTGGTGATTCTGCCACAGCTCTCTCCTCCACCCCCTCCTCTTCTTCTTCCTCTATGGCATCTTCCTCTGCAGATTTCTCCTCTGAACCAGCGGTGCTCCGTAGGCGTTCAAGGAGCTACGCAAGCACTCAGGCAAAAAGATGCCATGCGGTGCTTGAGTTGGTCTGCTTAGGGGACAGGAGCCACACTGGGGCAGAGATTCTGTCAAATCTGCAGGGGCAGGCTCAGAGGTGGTTGACACCATGCCAGCTTCAGCCAGGAATGGTTGTATGCGACAATGGCACCAACTTCCTCTCTGCCCTCCGTCAGGGACACTTGACCCATGTTCCCTGTTTGGCTCATGTCCTGAATTTGGTGGTGCAGCGGTTCTTGAGCAGGTACCCGGGCTTACAGAATCTCTTGAGGCAGGCCAGGAAAGTCTGTGATCATATAATGCCAGTGCTCGGCTGGCAGACATTCAAAGAGAATGCAACCTGCCCAAGAACCGCCTCATTTGTGACATACCCACCAGGTGGAACTCAACGTTGGCAATGCTGCAGCGGCTGCACACGCAGCAGAGGGCCATCAATGAGTACCTGTGTGAGTATGGCACCAGGACAGGGTCAGGGGAGCTTGGCTTTTTTTGCTACGCCAGTGGCTACCGATCAAGGCTGCATTCACAGTCCTGTCACAATTTGTGGAGGCCACGAGGATGGTGAGCAGTGACAGTGCATGCATCAGTGATACTGTCCCTCTTGTCTTCCTGTTGGAGCACACGCTTCATGGAATAATGGACAGGGCACTTGAGGCACAGTGGCACAGTGGGAGGAAGAGGAGGACTTCCTTACCTCTCAAGGCCCCCTTTATCCAGATACTATTATTCCTGCAGGCCTGCTGATCACACAGAAAGAAGAAGAGTAGGAGGAGGAGGATTGTGTCAGCATGGAGGTGGAGGATAACACCAGCATCAGCAGCAGTCTTCAAGGGATAGTTTGCAGTCCCCAGAAACCCATGAAGTTGTACATGGCTGGGAGGAGGTGGTTGAGGATCACGTGATCCTTAGTGATCCAGAGGACTCAGGAACGAATGTCTCTGCAAACCTACGCTGCATCCTCCCTGATCCTGCAAAGCCTGCGAAAGGACCCTAGGATTCGTGGTATCAAGGAGAGGGATCATTACTGGCTGGCAACCCTTCTTGATCCAGGTTACAAAGGTAAGGTTGCAGAACTTATCCAGCCTTCGTAGAGGGAGCAGAGGATGAAACATCTTCGGGAGGCCTTGCAGAAAGGTTTGTGCAAAGCGTTTCCAGAGCCTGAGAGGTTACAATTTCCTGGTGCTGGACAATGTGTTGCTGAGGCTTCGTTCAGTCACAGAAAGAGCAGTGGAGAAGGTGGCCGGCTGACCGATGCCTTCAGGCAATTCTTCAGTCCTCAGCGCCCAGGTCTGATCGGTTTCAGCAACCATCGCCAGTGTCTGAATTCCATGGTGCAGGAATATCTAGGGGCAAGATCAGACTTGGAGACCTTTCCACCAGAACGTCCACTGGGTTACTGGGTCTTGAGGATGGACCACTGGCCAGAGCTTGCTCAATATGCAATTGAGCTACTGGCCTATTCTGCATCCAGTGTTCTTTCTGAACGCACATTTAGTGCTGCTGGAGGCTTTGTAACTGATTACAGAGTGCGCCTGTCCACAGACTCTGTTGATCGGCTCACATTTATAAAAATGAATCAGTTTTTGATCACCAGCTACCAAGCACCTGATGCTGATGTAACCAATTGATTTTTCTATGGATGTGGGATCCCTTGAAGACTGCATATGCTGAGTGACTATACTATTATGCTGAGTGACTATCCTATTCCTCCTCAATTTTCATGATAGCTTTTAAGAATATTTTTGGTTCAGGGCACCACCACCACTACCTAAGGCCCAATTTTTCTGCCGCTGTTTAACAAGGGCGCATAATTACAATTTTTGATCAAATATTTAACAGCAGGGCCTGTTCCTGCACTCAACAAAAGTATCTGTGAGGCTTTACAATGTTGTGCCACCACCGCCTAAGGCCTAGTTTTTCTGCCCCTGTTTAACAGGGACATGTCATTACAATTCTTGATATAATATTACACAGCAGGGCCCGTTCCAGCACCCACCAAGAGTAACTGTGAGGGCTTACAGTGTTCTGGTACCACCAACACCTAAGATCCAATTTTTCGCAGAGTGTATAGGGCAGGCCGTATAGTATATACAGGTGGTCCCCTATTTTCAAACATCTGACTTACAAATGACTCCTACTTACAAACGGAGGGAGACAACAGGAAGTGAGAGGAAATCTACCCCTAGGAAGGGAAACTCTCTCCTGTAAGAGTTAATATGGGAAAAAGGTGTCTCCCCACTGATGCTTTATCACCAATCCTTGTTTCCCTAATAACCCAACATTTTCAAAATCCAATTGTCATTGGGACAGAAAGTGAGGTGAAATCTTCTGAGCAGGGGCACAGACAGCAAAACAAATGTTACAGGGGTGATGATAACCCTTCCCTATGTTATCCAGAAAGCTTTGAAATAGATTTGTTGGCTGGAGCTACACCTACGCCAAATTACAAACAGATTCAACTTAAGAACAAACCTACAGTCCCTATCTTGTTTGTAACCCGGGGACCGCCTGTATACTGCTGCTGTTCAGAGTATATAGGGCCACTTTACAGGCATACTATAGACACCCTCCCAGGCACGATATTTAAAGGAATATTTCACTTTTATTGTTTCACTTTAAGCATTATTAAAATCACTGCTCCCGAAAAAACGCCCGTTTTTAATACTTTTTTTTAGCATTGATTCATGTCTCCTGGGACAGGACCGGGGTCCCCAAACACTTTTTATGACAATAACTTGCATATTAGCCTTTACAATTAGCACTTTTGATTTTTCACGTTCGAGTCCCATAGACTTTAATGAGGTTTGCACAAATTTTTGGTCTGTTCTGCCGCGAACCAAACTGGGGGGGTTCGGCTCATCCCTACTGCCTATGAGTGCCACCTATCAGTGCTCATAACTGCCGTCTATCAGTGCCACCTATCATTGCTCATCAATGCCGCCTATCAGTGCCCATCCGTGCCGCCTATCAGTGCCCATCAGTACCATCTATCAGTGATGCCTATCAGTGCCACCTATCAGTGCTTAGCAATGCAGCCTATCAGTGCCACCTATCATTGCTTATTAGTGCTGCCTATCAGTGCTGCCTATGAGTGCTCATCAATGCCACCTATCAGTGCCACCTATCAATGCTGCCTATCAGTGCCACCTATCAGTGCTCACCATGCCGCCTATCAGTGCCCATCAGTGCCGCCTATCAGTGTTGACTATCAGTGCCTCCTCAGCAGGACTCTGAGCTGAAAGCATCTCTCTCATACAGCCCAGACCCTGCACTGACAGTTTCCCCTCCCTCATTACTTTCACAGATAGGGAGGAGAGAGCCGATCTGCTCCTTCTTCTCCCGCCCCTCTCCTTCTGTGTGTGCACCACCAGTAGTGTGAAGCCCAGCAGCTGAATGATCAAATTCAGCTGCTGGGTTTCATACTTCCTGTGGTGCACACAGGAGGAGAGGGGTGGGAGGAGAAGGAGCAGATCGGCTCTCTCCTCTGCCACCTGAGCAAGGGAGGAGGGAGGGAGAACTGGCAGTGCAGGGTCTGGGCTGTATGAGAGAGACACTCTCAGCTCAAAGCCCTGTGGCAAGCATCCCTGCTGGGGCCCCCAACAGTGGCTAAACACCAGGGCCCGGTCGCATGTGTGATCTTCCCAACCCTGGTAGTTCCGCCACTGGGCTCAGCCATGTGTCCAGGGCCATCTTGACTGGTAAAAGTCTGCTGCAGCCTTCCAACAGGTTTGGGCCCAGCTACAGTCAAAGTACCAAACACTGCTGCACAGGGCTTTTTTTCTCAGAGAATAGGTGCAGGAACTCCCCCCTTCTGAGTCCCCCCCTTGTCTCCGCCCCCTACCCACCTCCAAGCACCATCCCTTGATTCCACCCCTACCCACCTCCCAGTACTGCCCCAAATACTATTTGCTAAATAATTTGTATGGAATGTGTTCTTATCCAATAACAAGAAAAGCAGTAAAAATAGATGCACTGGAGCCAGCAACAATAGACCCCACCCTAGTAATAATAGATCCTCCCAAGCAACAATCAATTCCCCTCCCACCAATAATAGTCCCTGCCCCAACAACAATAGGTCCTCCCAAGCAACAAAAATTCCCCTCCCAGCAATAATAGATCCGACCCCAGCAACAATAGATCCCTCACACAACAATAGACTCCCCCAGCAACAATGGACCCCACCCTAACAACAATAGGTTCCCCTCTCAGTAACAATAGATCCCTCACACAACAATAGACTCCCCCAGCAACAATTGCCCCCACCCCAGTAACAATAGTTCCCCCCCAGCAACAATAGTTCTCCACACAACAATAGACCCCCCACACAGAAACAATGCACAACAAAATACCATCCTCAGCAACAAAAGATCCACCTTAGCAACATTAGACCCCGCCCCCCAGCAGCATCAACAGATCTCCCAGCAGTCAGTATTAATAGACGCTCCAGCAGCTAGCAACAGTAGACCTCTCCCTCAACAGTAGATTCCAACAAGCAACATAAAACACCCCCCCAGCAACAACAGATCCCCCACAAGCAATAATAGATCCTCACACAAAAACAGATCCCCACCAGTGACCATAAATCCCCCAGCAGACAGCATCAATAGACCCTCCAGCACATCCCTTGCTATTACATACATTTGGTGCTGGAAGTGCCGGAACTGCGTTCTCCCACGTTCCCGCTGAAAAAAAGCCCTGCTGCCTTATATGCTGCTTAACTAGTGTCTGAAAGAGAAAAAAAAGTCAGAAAGCCTACATGATGACTGCTAAGCCTTCTTGCACATGATACTCCTGTTTGAGCATCTACTTTTTCAGATGTTTTTTCCTTTGTATGTATTTGCACGTATTTACATTTCTCTTATTCACTTATTCTCGTGTTCTCTTTCTGCACAATATGTATGAGACACTTGTTACAGTACTTGAAACTCACCCAGATGACAAATTTATCCTGGATAATTTTATAGGCAAGCTTGTGGATGAACAGAAGAGAAAAAAAAAAGTGAAAATGGTCCTACAACAGAATCTGCATCGTGATCGCAATAATAGTGATCTTGCGCAAAAGATAAATATCACTATGAAAACACTGTAATAAAGTACCCACCAAATATATCACTAAAAAAGAGAAAATGTCTCCATGTGGAGTGAATAAGTGAATATAAAAACAGTGAATGTAAAAACAGTGTGCAAAATTGTAATACAGGTGACCAAAATATGCAAATATAAAGATATAAATGTGCAAAGTAGCAATAAAGTGTCCAAAATGTTCCTAGGATTACATGAAGTAATAATACATCACAAACTCAGAAAAAACCTAAATATGAATGGATCCTCAAAAAATATATATATTGAGGCTAAATAGTCCTCTAAAAAGGTGAATAAAGAATTGAGACTTCTGCCGTCTTCACAGCCTGATGGATCCAATACAAGTGATGTTGGATGAATTCTTAAAAAAATCTCCATGTATGTTTCTAGATGTTTTCATGAATAGCCTCTTGTGCTAAAGTCTCCCAGAACTCTCACCTTAATAATAGAAGTAAATAGCATCCATAAATGATCAAAGATCTCCACTATCTTCTATGGGCACTTCTTTAGGGTGTATACACTGCAGGTGGGCTCTCAGGTATTCCTCCAATGGACAAGATGATCCTCTCAGTTACCCCAATTTATTCAAAGAAAATGCCTCAGTGAGAACAGGGGGGACAAAACAAAGAAGCCTCCAATAGTGTAGTGTGTTTATGGGTAAAATGATATATTTATTAAAAAACCCAAGTGGACTCTTACATTTAAAACATTTAAAACAGACCGGGAACAAATTCGGCGTTGTTCAGCGCCTTCTTACGTCACTTCCGGTGTGCGTCTACCCCGGCCAATCCTTACGCGTTACGTCACGTCTCGTGACTTCATCTGGGGAACCCAATATATATATATGTAGCACTAACTCACGGTGGAGCTGCTGGTTTAAGCGGGTCTGTTACCTTCACCTTGCTTCCCTCTGTTTCACCGGCACCGGGTCTAGGGGTTCCGTTGAGTTTACTTCTGGACGACACACGCACCAACACTGGAGTACGTTTTCAATGCTTTATTGAACAGACAAACTTAAGGAAGTAGCAGGAAAGAGGCGGAAAAGGAAACTCTCAGGAGAAACTCAAATATTTTCTCTTAGAATCATAGCGGCAAATGTTCTGGTAGAATTCAGATAATTAGGTGGAATGCGCTCCCCTTGTGGGACACACTCCTTGCTCGTCTGGATAGGCCTCACCAGTCTAGCAGCCAGTACGCAGCACAAATCAAAAGTCTCTGCCACAGACTTGTTTGGGGGGGTAAATCCGTACGATCCTCTGCCACAGATTTTTCTGCAGTGAAAGTCAGTCACAGTGCCTGAACCTTTAAGCCGAACCGGCGACACTATGCTGTATAGTTACTTCTTTTGGATACGTCCTTCAGCCGAGTCACCAGGCCCCTCTATAGACCAGCACGCTGCGTGATCTCTCCAAGACGGGTCCTCCCCTGGGATCTCCTCGGTTGTCCAGCTTCGTCACACAGGACCGACAGCTCAGGACCGTTCCTCGGCCACGGTGGTAGGCCCCAGACAAGCCTCTGGACCCACCCCTGCGCCGCTGTATCGTGGGCCTCCCGATCGGAGGACCACGAGGTAGCTCCTTAACGCATACCTGTCGGCCAGGAGGGCCAGCAGGTGGCTGTAAAACGACCCTAGAACATGGCGTCTGTCCCATAAATACCCTCTTCCTAGAATGCAACTCGGAGGACCACCTCCACCAAGCTTGTCTCCGAGACAGGAGCATCTATACACTTCGACACGTTGCCTTTCCAACACTGACTAATGGTAACAGCGACACCCACCGGTCAGCACGGAAGCACACACAACGTCAGCCAAGCTGGAACAGAGGCGAACTTTTAACCTTCCTAACACACAATTTACTAAATTTACCTAAACTGCAGTAGATTGTAAATCTACCACCGCTACATATATATTTTTGAGGATCCATTCATATTTAGGTTTTTTCTGGGTTTGTAATGTATTATTATTTCATGTAATCCTAGGAACATTTTGGACACTTTATTGCTACTTTGCACATTTATATCTTTATATTTGCACATTTTGGAAACCTGTATTGCAATTTTGCACACTGTTTTTACATTCACTGTTTTTATATTCACTTATTCACGCTACATGGAGACATTTTCTCTTTTTTAGTGATATATTTGGTGGGTACTTTATTACAGTGTTTTCATAGTGATATTTATCTTTTGCGCAAGATCACTTTATCCAGATTTACCATGTTTTAGTGTTTTGTGATACACTTTTAGGTTTTGCTGCATATGATACACTATTTTAATCACTTGAGTTCTGTCACTAGCTACATTTCCAGTTACTCTCAGTAGCGCGAGAGACACGCTCACTTTTTAGTGTGAAACACGTGAATGTAGTTTTCATAAAGACAGGTCACTTAAAGGTAAACTGTAGAATTCGGAAAGCTAGAATAAATCATCATTGTCATCATTTTTCACCTGGTGTATTGACTCCAAAGCTACAACTCATATGACCAAACATACAACACCCAGCTGGATAAAAGCAAGACAGAAAGAATTACAACAGCTAATGGGTGGTATATGATATGATATATATGATCTCAGTATGAGCTATATATCAGTAACCTTGAATCAGACCGAAACAGAAGTACAGCTACATCACACTTGTTTAATAATAAAATTAAATAGAACAAAAGTAGTTAAAACACAGCCAAAGTTCAGTAACCAGAACGGATAGTCAGCCAAGCCAGAAAGTCAGGGATCAGTGTAGTGAGCAAGCAGGATCTGGAGTCAGAAGGAATGTCAGGCAAGCAGGTCTTAAACAGGAACCCAGGAGATAGTCTCTGTGATGTTGACTGAGGCGAAAGGCAGAGATCCCCTGGGCTAGACGGCTTAAGTAGGCAGGACTGACGAGCAGGATCTCAACAACAGGTGAGTCACTGTGGAGAGATAGAAGCTGGCAATTAGCCGACAGCTGAGCGGCCAGCTCAGAGAAGGAAGAGCTGAGCCCAGCCCTGACACTATAGAATAAAAAAAGCCTGACATGAAACATCAAAGTCTTTGGAAGCAAAACATGCTTACATGCTCCTTAGTTGGCTACAGTGGTTCTCAAAAGGGTTACAGTTCTACAACCATGCTACTATCATTTTTATGCAAAGACCATTCCTATATATCATACTATGATTAATAGTTCTGCCACTAGGTAATGGTGTGTTTGATGATTGAGTAACCGCGTCCGATCCAGCATACGCATATAAACATCCAGCATGGGAAGCGGGTATACCAGGATCATGGCTGGAGCCGGTGATTGGCTTTCCAGTAAAAGTGATCCCAGTGGCTTTACAGCTGCTGGGATCACTGTTACAGGGCTTGAAAGGGGACCCCTGCATCCTCCCACTGCTGTTCCTGTGCTCTCCCAGTCCACCAAGTGGTCAGATCATTCGCCAACAGAAGAGATAGAGGAACATTTGTTCCCCCATCTCCTTTGTGATGAATGAAGCTGGAAGTGATGAGGATTTTGTCACTTCTGGTTTAAGTGATGTCTTTGATGTACCAGCCAGGGCAGCAGCTTATAAAGCAGATCTCTGTTTGATCAGCTGCCTTTGAAGGCAGAGGAGGGATCAACGGCTAATAGACCCCAATCTCTCCATAAAGAGTACATGTCACTGCCAAAAGCTATCACAAGGGAACAAGGGATCTTGTTCACCCCGTGTGATAGCAATAAAGTTTAATGAAAAAAAAAAGTGTAATAAAAACATTTAAATTAAAAAAAATTTAAGCACCCCCACTCCCCTTGTGCTCACTTGCAAATACAAATGCGCACTTAGGTCCAGCAAGCATAACAGCATTTGAACCAAACATGTGAGCGTTGAAACGTCAGAGTGAGAGCAATAATTCAAGTGCCATAGCTCATGTTTAATGCCCTGTACACACGATCGGACATTGATTGGACATTCCGACAACAAAATCCATTGGATTTTTTCCGACGGATGTTGGCTCAAACTTGTCTTGCATACACACGGTTGCACAAAGTTGTTGGAAAATCCAATTGTTCTGAACACGGTGACGTAAAACACTTACGTCAGGACAATAAATGGGGCAGTAGCCAATAACTTTCGTCTCTTAATTTTTTCTGAGTATGCGTGGCGTACGTCAGATTTGTGTACACACGATAGGAATTTAAACGATCCAATTTTGTTGTCGTAAAATTTTATATCCTGCTCTCAAACTTTGTGCGTCGGAAATTCCGATGGAAAAAGTCTGATGGAGCCCACGCACAATCAGAATTTCCGACAACACAATCCATCGGAAAATCCGACCGTGTGTACGGGGCATAATGCTAAACTGATAACCTGTAAAGGCTTTTAAAACATCACCAATTAATAATTTTAGGTTCCATAGTTTATCACAATTTCACAGGCATGCGCAATTTTAAATCTTGACATGTTTGGTATCTATTTACCGATGCAACATCATCATTTATACTTTACCAAAAATGTTGATTTATTTTTTCCTGAACAATTGCATTTTATAAACAGCTGCACAAATATCATGCAATATGTATAAAAAATTGCAACAACCACCGTTTTATTCTCTGGGGCCTCTGCTTTTATAAAATGTTTAATATTTTGGAGTTCTAAGTGATTTTCTAACAAAAAAATGCTAATTTTAACATATATGAGAAACATGTCAAAATTGCTTTGGATGGCAAGTGGTAATGTAAAGTTCTTCCTAAAGGTACTACATGGTTATAATGCAATTTCTTTTTTTCTGTGTTCCTATTGTTCCCCATAAACCAAGAAGGGTTCAGTCATGCATCCAGCATTATCTTGGCTTTTAATAGACATACAGTATCCGCAGCAGATTTTCAACAGCCTCCTATACCCATAGCCTTATAATCCATTTTCACAGTTCAGTCTAAATGAACCTGTTTAGTAGCAGCATATACTTTATATTCTAATATTAAAATTAGAATATTGACAGTAAACTGAGCAGCCCACTGGACCTTATAGCAGCTCACAAATAATCATATTCGGGCCTGATCTGGGCCAATCAGGTTTGTTAGAGTAGGTATATAAATTCACCATCACGCATAGTATTTTAGAGTCCTAATTAAGTACAGTTGTGGAATTTTTCCCAGCCAAAGAAAGTGCAGAAACTACCTGTTCTTAAAATAACTATAGTTACATTTTTCCGGGTCATAAAATTTTCTCTTCTAAAAAAAAAAAAAATATCAAATGATGAAACCTGTGGATGTACAGAAAACTGACAGTAATATTTTGTCTGCTTGTAACAACTGGTGGCCTGTAAATGTTTCAGTTCATGTTACATGAAATTACATTTGTTCCCTTAACTACAATATGTTACATGCTTCAGGGCCATTTAGGTCTGTCTGCGAGCAAATAGGAATTGAAAGCATTCTTCGTTGTCAGGTAACATAATAGATGTTACTTATACGCTTTATGTAATTTACAGAACACCTACATTCGGTACACATTTTAAGATGCTGCCCCTGACCAAGTCCACAAAGTTCTATTTATATTTAAAGTGGTATTAAGACCAAAACCAAAAAAGAAATGTAGTTTTGCACAGAGGTGGGGGTGGATGTGGAACAACTAAAGCCCTACATAGGTAACATTCCAAAAGAAGGATATAGAATCAAGAGTTAAAGTGAGGTAGGGTGGGACTTTGTATGTACCTTTGTAGGGTTTAAATAAAGATATATACCACAAATTTAAAAAAGTGTATTTAAACTTTATTTTTTCATCTATTAGTTAAGAACATATTACAGTTATAAAAATACAGTTACTCTTAATTGGGTCCAGGACATGCTGATCCTGGTACGATGGATCGAAAAATATGGCCTACACGTTTCACGGGAAACCCCGCTTCATCAGGGCATTAGACTAGCATGAGTACAATAATGCCGCGTACACACGGTCGGACTTTTCGTCTACAAAAGTCCAACGGACGCTGACGGACTAAAGCTGGCTGGTAATCCGATCGTGTGTGGGCTTCTCCGGACTTTCAACGGACTTTTTTAGCCTCAAATCCGACGGACTTTAGATTTGAAACATGCTTCAAATCTTTACGTCGTAACTACGACGGACCCCGAAGTCCGCTCGTCTGTATGCTAGTCCGACGGACAAAAAAACGACGCATGCTCATAAGCAAAAACTAAACGGAAGCACTCGGTCTAGTAAAACTAGTGTTCGTATTGTAGGTAGCACATTCATCACGCTGCAAAATCTGTGATCGTTGAATGCAGCGCATTTAATGTCTTCTTTACGAATGCTATAAAGAACGAAGATGTTTTGCTGTTCATATTCAAACAGAGTTCTTCCAAACAGATTTCTGGATTCTTTTTCTCTTTGATCTCATGAATGACATGGTATGCTTTTTCAAAACAATGTTTCCATACTAATAATTCTTTTTAAACTTTTTTTTTTTTTGGTGGAGTCATCTTTTCTTGTAATTTTTATCCAGATATTTATTTTATGATTGTTGTGGAACTTTTTTTCTGTTTATCTCTAAATTTTTTTGTAAAGTTACCACAGGGAACCCATTTTTATATATATTTTTTAAATTTTTTTTAATGTTTGTAAAGTTACCACAAAGAACCCTTTATAATTTTTGTTTTTATAGTGATTTGTTATTTTTTTTTATATAAAGTTAACCCAAAGAACCGTTTTTGGTTATGTATCTTTTTTTTTTTTAAATACTTACCACTCGAACATTATTAACATTATTTTAATCTATTTTTGTTGTGTTTTTGCAAAATCAATGAGATTGTTGTCCCTTGTTAATTTAAAACATTGTGTCTAAAATCTATGATTTAAAATAAAAAACCTAAACTCAAAAAATATCCATTTATTTATGGTCTAAATAAAATAAAGAGGAAGTCAACGCTGGAAAAAGTATGTGTACAAGAAAATGGGGATCTTGAGGAGTCCATATAAGAGGGAGCACAATCTGGTCCAAGAATCCCAGAGATCAACAGCACCAGCAGATGATATAGATGTCCCCAGACTGTGGTACTACAACAGCCTGCGTCTTCTGTCAGACCAGACTGAACCCAAGTCATCACTTTCTTCTCTTCCCTGCAGCCTTTCCTCCACGCTGCCCTGCAGCCTTCCCTGCAGCCTTCCCTGTAGCCTTCTTTGGAGGCTGTGGCTCTGGTGTTTCAGTTGTGGCAGGAGGAGGAGGAGGAGGAGGAGGAGGGGGGGCTGCCTCATGTAGTTGGGTGTTTCGTGTTAGCGTGCCCTGCAGCCCCTTCTGGATTGTTTCCCCAAATAGTCGCTCACAAATGAGGCGCTGCTCCCAATCCATTTGAAGAAGCCTGCTGGCTAAGTAGCAGCCATAGGACTCTTCCGCTTCGGGGGGGCTCTTCAAAAAACGGGTGGCCTCTTGCATGAGGCGCAGGGATGCCTCCTGTGTGACCGTCCCCTTCCTGGCCCTTTTTTTGGGAAGGTGGAGGGGAAGCACTTGTGATTGGGTCATGCTCCTACTGGGCCCAGCCACCTCACTTGGCCCAGCCACCTCACTTGGCCCAGCCACCTCACTGGGACCAGCCACCTCACTGGGACCAGCCACCTCCTGCCTGACACTGGGCCCAGCCTCCTCCAGGATGATGGAGAATCCGCCCTCCTCCAGGCTGTCCATGGGCCCGGTCTCCTCCTGCCTGCCACTTTCCACACATTCCTCCTGGATGGACTCATCCTGTGTATAAAAAAAGGACATAGTTTTATTTATCTATTTGGGGTTCATCAATGACACACAATTTGCTTCTCATGACTAGCAAATTCAATGTGAATACATCTCTTTAATAAAAGAGTCTAATCAGACACCCTAATTTTTTATAGCAGGTGCCAAACATATTTAGCCACTCCTGTCAATTGATATGTATACACAATTTTGAGGCCAAAATTATTTTAGACAATTATAACATCCAGTTAACATCATTAATATTAGTACAGTAAATATTTGTTAATATAATTTACCTGACTCCAGATGGTCATATCCGGTTCATCCAGGATGGAAGACCCAGCTTGCTCCTCATCAGCCTCTGCTGGGGTGGAGGGAAGGGTGGAGGGAAGGGTGGAGGGAAGGGTTGAAAGTGATGCCCTAGCTTCATTCTGGTCATCAAGAAAACGGAGTTGATTGTAGTACCACAGCCTGGGTACATAAACATCATCTGCTGATGCTCCTGATCTCCTTGATTCCTGGATCTTCTTATGCTCCCTCTTATACATATTCCTCAAGACCCCAATTTTCTTGAGCAATGTCTCCATTGTTGCTTCCGGGATGGTCGCCTGGACAAAGGACAGAAGTCTCTCCAGCGTTGACTTCCTCACATGCTTTGCATAATACTGAGGGTGTTTCACCTCCCACAAATTCCTCATCTCTCGATATTTAGCTATGAAAGCTGTAAGGAACTCTGGATCCTTAAATAGGGGATTCATTATATCTGGAAAAGATAAAGTCACAAGACAAAAAACACTTATTATTAGGTTTCTGCTAACCCCTCATCATCTTCTCCCTATGTAGGCCTCATCAATCTATCAAGCCATATAGGCCGCTTGCTACAAAGTCATGACCTAAAACCAAAAAAAAAAATTATTTAAAATTACCTTCGTTTTGTAACGTCCTGGTCCACTATCACCTACGCACAGAACGTACGTACGACACGTGCGCAAGGGCCCTCTTTATACACTACGCATGTGTGAAACTCCGCCTGCGTCGCCCGCCCCTGACGTTCAAAATTAACTCATGTTCTCCGCCCCCTAATTCGACGCACAGAACGTACGTACGACACGTGCGCAAGGGCCCTCTTTATACACTACGCATGTGTGAAACTCCGCCTGCGTCGCCCGCCCCTGACGTTCAAAATTAACTCATGTTCTCCGCCCCCTAATTCGACGCACAGAACGTACGTACGACACGTGCGCAAGGGCCCTCTTTATACACTACGCATGTGTGAAACTCCGCCTGCGTCGCCCGCCCCTGACGTTCGATTTTAACTCATGTTCTCCGCCCATTTTTAGTTACGGCGCGTAGTGGGGTAAATAATGGCGGAGACACCTGACATGTTATCTACCTCAGGTAGCGAAAAAAGCCCGGAGGCTGGAACGTCAACCTGATCTGTGAGGCCTAGATTTAAGGCCTCTAATATGAGTTTTGAAGAGATGGTGGAGATGGTGGCCATTCTTCAAAAAAAGGACTATGATGGGAAGTATGGGCCGTACGCACGGCCAAATTTGCGCAAGGCCAAAATAATGGCGAAGGTGGTGGACACTTTGCAGGCTTCTTTTGGGGTCCAGCGCTCCAAGGATCAACTTCGCAAAAGATGGTCTGACCTCAAGCTCAGGGAGCCGGATCAATACAGACGGATCCTTAAAGTGCTGAAAAAAAGTAAGTACTTGTCGTGTTTTTCTCTTGTGTTTATTACCTTGTATACTGCTCCATGTGCTTTTCCTTCCTATACGATTTTTTTGCTCATCGTTTCAAACGATCTTTTAATAAACCTCGTTACATATCTATAGATATATCTATATATATGTGTGTATATATATATATATATATATAGAGATAGAGATAGAGATAGAGATAGAGATAGAGATAGAGATAGAGATAGAGATAGAGATAGAGATAGAGATAGAGATAGAGATAGAGATAGAGATAGAGATAGAGATAGAGATAGAGATAGAGATAGAGATAGAGATAGAAATGTAAAACATTCTTTTGTAATATTTTAAGTTATCTTTTTTTTTTTTTACATTTAGTTATATATTTAGATTTTGTTCCAGATATATAGAGAGAGAGAGAGAGAGAGATCAAAAGATTATTAACTATATTTCGAGATATTGATATCTAGATATCTATCTATCCGATATGTCTTTATAATTTTTAATATTGAGGTAAAATAGGAACTCTACACAAACCACTTCACTCCAAATGTTTGAAAATTACTATGTACTAAAATATCTGTGTGCTAAGTAGATTACTAATTTTTTGTTTCACATAGGGGAAAAATCACTCAGCCAACAAGAAGACAGTCCACCCCAAGCCAAACAACATGATTGGGAAATCAGCCCAAGTCCCACTGAGGATGTGGAGGAAGGAGAGGTGGGCGACATGGGCACCCCACCAGGTGAGTGTCTGACACACCAGCTTACGGTAATCTATGCATGGCTGTCTTTTCTTTAATGTAATTTTTCTACTCTATTTTAGGGGATCTGGTTGTGCTTGATTCAAGCAACAGCGCCACCCCCGAGGATGTGGAGGAATTATGCTACATGGGCACCCCACCAGGTCAGTGTCTGAGACAACAGCTTTATTATGGTAAGGTAAACTATGTATGTGTGCATATTTCTAAATACATTTTTTGGTTTCATTCCACTTTAGGTACAAGAAGTGACTATTTCACCTCAGACAGTGCCCAACGGCTAATTGGTCAAATAATGGCCTGGAACAGGGAGATCGATGAAATGCGTAATCGGCTGGATCGTATGCAGCAGGAAATGAAGGACATGATTGATGTTTTGGGTAGAATCTAAATGCCCTTTTTGAAAGCCCAAAACATCAATCATGTCCTTCATTTCCTGTTTTGCTGACCCCATTCTGGGCCTTCTCTTTTTTGGCTGAACATATATGGCTGTTTAACATAATTTAAAAAAGGAGGGCTGTTTCTAGAAAATACATACAAAATCCACAAAAAAATAAAACTTGATTTTAAAAAAACCAAAAAAAAGATAAAACTTGATTTTAAAAAAAACGAAAAAAAAAAAAAACTTGATTTTAAAAAAAACAAAAAAAAAATATTGATTTTCAAAAAAAAAAATAAAAAAATTAAAAAACTTGATTTTCCAAAAAAACCAAAAAAAAAATAAAAAAAAGCCTGTTTGCGAAAATCAAAAAGGCAAAAAAATTTTTTTGTGGATTATGTAGAAATATTTAAATATAATAATATTTTTGCTAATTATTAAGATATCATTATATTTTTGTCTATGAACATTTTCTACTAAATGCATAACTGAATGCATAACAACGATTAATAAAAACATCTCCTTATAGGAATTAAATAAATGTGTGGTTTGTTATTTCAATGCTCAGTATCAGTTTGGTTATAATTGTAAAAAAGTTGTTTACAGTGGCAATGGAGCTTATTTAGACATTTAAAAGGAAAATACAGTTGGCACTACAACTGCTCGACCATAACCTAGGAGAAAGCCCAAAAGAAAGGCAAGCAATAAATATAATTCCAGATTTCATCAATATTTTTTTTATTTTAAAAAATTAAATATCCTGGCCCATTGCAATGGCCCCCCTACCCATAAAATAATTAACATATTGCTGTCTAACTTGACGGGCACTTTGGGGGGCCAAGCCAGTACGGACAGTATCCAGGCCCGTAAGGTTGTCATCTATAAGTCCGGCCTCAGGCCCAACTGTTCCTATATAATTTACAGAATGTTTGTGTAAAAAGTTGTGCAGAATGCAGCACGATAAAATGATAAAATTAAGTTTGCATTCCGCCAAATGAATGGATGTTTGAAACAGGCGGAACCGGCTGGCCAGAATTCCAAACGCATTCTCAACCACTCTTCTAGCTCTGGCCAGCCGGAAATTAAAAACCCTCCTCTCCGGGGTGAGGGTTCTTTGGGGGAATGGCCTCATGAGGTGCTTGCTGAGAGCGAAGGCTTCATCGGCAATGAAGACAAAGGGGAGTCCTTCCACGTTATCCGCATCAGGTGGCAATCCCAGGCCACCACTCTGGAGACGCTGGCAGAACTCCGTCTGGGCAAATACTCCTCCATCCGACATCCGGCCATTCTTCCCCACGTCAACATATAAAAATTCATAGTGTGCCGACACCACCGCCATTAAAACAATACTGTGGAACCCCTTATAATTAAAATAGTATGACCCCGAATGGGGTGGTGGCACGATGTGGACATGTTTCCCATCTATAGCCCCTCCACAATTGGGAAAGTCCCAACGGCTGGCAAAATGGGATGCCACAGTCTGCCATTCCTGTGGCGTTGAAGGAAACTGGGGAATCAAACAAGAAAACCAAAATCATTAATTTTGAAGCTAACATTGCAAGAAAATTATACAATTAAAAACATTATTCCCCAGCATCAGTATAACATTAAATAATTTAATTCTTCTGGAATAACTAATATGGAAAGGTACACTTATCAGATTGCTCGCCCCCTCTGATGGAACATTGATTACATTTTAGGGGGTTGTGAAATCCCTAAAAAAGATTACTTTTAGGACACGCAGGAATTTAGGGACTAAAAAGGCTACAAGACTGCAGTTGTCGCACTCTGCAGGTGCAGTTGCTAACCAGCTTACAGTAAATGAGGTAAGGTAAAAAGGCATTCATGTTGCAAGGAGTACACAATCACATGCAAGGGCAATTAATGAAAACACTTTGTGGCTTGCATATGATTTGATGATGGAAATCAGCAGAGCTTCTGCTCATTTACTAAAGCACTGGAACAAATGCACTTGTAGAGTGCACATGCATTTTGCAAAGTGCAACATATATTTGCTTTAGACAAATCAACACCACAGAACATTCAAGCAAATTTTTACGAGGGTGGGGTTGGGAAATCAAGCTAATTGCTAATTATCAGCACACTATTTGGAGTGAGTTTAGGGGGGGGGGGTTGGTAAATCTAGCTAATTGCTAATTATAAGCACACTAAATACTGTACACTCAAACAAAATACATTCAAAATGAGTAGACTAGGTGGATATGTTCCCATCATTGCATGCTGGGGAGGTTATTGAAGGAAAATATACATGCATGACAAAAAATAACAGGAAAAAAATCCAGCATGTGTGAGGATAAAAAGGGGACATTCACACTATATTGCAATGATGGTAAGTAGTGTTTGAAGCAAGAAATACATTACATTATCAAAGATTACATAAAAGAACATGTGATGCTAATAAAAGAAAAATATCTTACCTTAATATAGTCCTTCTGCAGGACCTGGATGATGGCAGAACAGGTCTCTGGGATAATGATCCCCAGAGCCTGGGGGGAGATGCCTGTCGAGAACTTGAGGTCCTGCAGGCTTCTCCCTGTCGCCAAGTACCGCAACGTGGCAACTAGCCTCTGCTCCGGAGTGATGGCTTGCCTCATGCAGGTATCCTGCCTGCTGATATAGGGGGTCAGCAAAGCCAACAAACGGTCAAAAACGGGGTCCGTCATCCGGAGAAAGTTCCTGAAATCCTCAGGATTATTCTCACGGATCTCACGGAGCAATGGCATGTGACAGAACTGGTCACGCTGGAGCAACCAATTCTTGGTCCATGAACTCCTCCTCGCCCTGTTCATGG
Organism: Aquarana catesbeiana; assembly: GCF_042186555.1. Taxonomy (NCBI): domain Eukaryota; kingdom Metazoa; phylum Chordata; class Amphibia; order Anura; family Ranidae; genus Aquarana; species Aquarana catesbeiana. Next base: position 348,040,400 of record NC_133329.1, on the reverse strand, counting down.
ACTGGTCTTGGTCTGAAGAATAAACTACAGCACCAAGCACATACAATGCACGAGCTCGACGACGAGTACGTACAGGTAACATGGCTTCAAAACGGTCGGCTGGTCAGAACGCACTTAACAGAACGCACTGAAGAACAGCAAGGCCTGTGAAGAACGACCTGAAAATCAGGAACGAGCGGACAATAAAACAAAGATTTCTCAATGCCAACTGACCAAACGCACTGAAAAGCAGATACAAACCTCACAAGCACAGACTGAACAACAGTTAAAACGAACTGAAAAATACGAGTCTCACAAGCGCGAATCGTCTCTCACCAAACTTCTACTAACACGAGATAAACACGAGATTAGCAGAAGGAGCCCAAAGGGTGTCGTACGGGCTATTGAACTTCCGTTTTATAGTCTCGTCGGACTTGGTGTACGTCACCGCGTACTAGGCTGTCGTACTTTTGTGTGGTCGTGTGTAGGCCAGTCCGTTCGTTAGAAAGTCTGCCGCAAGTCCGCCGAAGGTACGCCGGAAGTATGTCGGACAGGCTGTCGGACTTTTGTAGCTGAAAAGTCCGACCGTGTGTACGCGGCATAAGAGTATTGCAGTAACCTTCAAACTGTAAAACTTGACATACTGATCCAGGGAGAGAGGAAGCCTGGGGAGCCCAAGGGGATAACCTCCTTGTGCGCACTGGGGGAAGCAGAGCAGGGCGGACTCCTGATGTTAGAGGAGAAGTCCTAATATGATTGCAAATGCTCCACGGTAACAAATGCACATATTGTAGATAAGATAGAGTGACTTACCATACATCTCTAGCTACCTAGTACCTCTCTCATCTACAATACGTGCATTTGTTACCGTGGAACATTTGCAATTATATTAGGACTTCTCCTTTAACATCAGGAGTCCGCCCTGCTTCCCCCAGTGAGCACAGGGAGGTTATCCCCTTGGGCTCCCCAGGCTTCCTCTCCCACCGGATCAGTATGTCAAGTTTTACAGTTTGATACCCTTTAAAAAAAAAAGTTTTACAGTTTGAAGGTTACTGCAATACCCTTATGCCCTGTACACAGGATCGGACATTCCGACAACAAAATCCATCGGATTTTTTCCCACGGATATTGGCTCAAACTTGTCTTGCATACACACGGTCACACAAAGTTGGTCGGAAATTCCGAACGCCAAGAACGTGGTGACATACAACACGTACGACGAGCCGAGAAAAATGAAGTTCAATAGCCAGTGCTGCTCTTCTGCTTGATTCCGAGCATGCGTGGCACTTTGTGCGTCGGAATTGTGTACACACGAACGGAATTTCCAACAACGGATTTTGTTGTCGGAAAATTTTAGATCCAGCTCTCAAATTTTGTGTGTCGGAAATTCCCATGGAAAAGGTCAGATGGAACCTACACACGGTCGGAATTGCCGTCAACAAGCTCCAATCGCACATTTTCCGTCGGAAAGTCCGATCGTGTGTACAGGGCATTATTGTACTCATGCTATTCTAAGTCCCTGATGAAGCGGGGTTTCCCATGAAACGTGTAGGCCATATTTTTTGATCCATAGTACCAGGATCAGCACGTCCTGGACCCAATTAACAGTAACTGTGTTTTTATAACTGTGATATGTTCTTAACTATTAGATGAAAAATAAAGTTTAAATACTCTCTTTTAAATTTGTGGTATATATCTTTATTCAAACCCTACAAAGGTGCATACAAAGTCCCACCCTACCTCACTTCAACTCTTGATTCTACAAAAATGTAGTATTTTGCAGCTTATTATTCCTTAGATATGATTGCATTTGTTTTCTTTTTTTAGGCTGTTTTCCCTCTGTTATCACCTGTGATCTAGCCAGTAACACACCTCCTGCATTAGGGTATCTACACTCTGGATGAAGTGTGAATGTTACATGTCATAGCAGATGAGTGTTAGATGTCATAGCAGAATTAGATACACTAACAATTTGAAGCCAAACTCCAGCTCACACTTCTTAAGCAATTACAGCAATAGTTTTTTTCTTTTTGGGGCGGTCCGTCCAATAAGGGCGCATGGGCATCGCGCCCACCGTCCATCGTCATTTTCCCTATCCATGTGTCCGGCCCCTTTTAGGACAGCGGCGCATTGGATTCCAATGCGGGGGGCTGTTTTTTTTAAGCACCAATTAGAGCCAGAGGCTCTAATAATCTTCAATATAGGTGGGGCGCAGAGAGTGGTAGGTTGTAAATAAAAGTAAATAAAAGTTTGCGTTTGGGTTTAATACAGCTTTAAATTGATACTTAAAGTGGAACAGTACTCACTTCAGCTCCAGCGATGCAGTGTCCTCACGCTCCCCTCTAGACCGCTGACATCTTCGGACTGCTAGCTTCCAGGTTTTAATCGCCAGCCACTGTCATTGGCCAGGCGGGGATGGGGTCACTCGCAATTGCTGAATTTGTACAGTGAGCTATGTATGCGTAGCTCACTGTACAAGGGCAGACAGACAGGTAAGTAGCTTTAAAGAGGAAGTACACTCCCCTGGTTTGTTTGTACCTATAGGTAAGCCTATAATAAGGCTTACCTATAGGTACTGTAAATATTTCCTAAACTTGCACCGTTTAGGAGACAATTTACTGTATACACCGTCATCGCAGCTCCAGCCAATCATAGCGCTGGAGCCCGCAAACCTGGATGAAACACCAGGAAAGATGTCAGCCATCTCAGCCGTGTGCGGGCGCCACTGAGAGGGCTTCGTTCTAAGATGAGTATTTCATAATGAGCTAGTAGCAATGCAAACTAGCTCATTATGCCTTTGTCTTAGAGGTTGTTTTTTTTTTTGGTTTTTTTTTGGTTTTTTTTTGGGGGGGGGGGGGGTTTACAACCACTTTAATGCAGCATAGACAAAGCAGGTATCTTCTGCATTAAAAATCCTGCCTGTCTGCTCATTTTATTTGGTTAACCTAAAGTTCCACTTTAACATACATATCTATCTCCCCTCTCACTTTAGAAAACCCTATTTAACTTTCTTTGAACATATAATGTATTTTTGTAGTGTTTATATCCAGGACAGATTTGAACCTTCTACCCATTCTAGGCCAATTAATTTGTTAAACTGTCTTTTGCCCACCCTCCTATCCTTTTCCTTATCCAGCTTGATTGGGTACACAAGCAAATTGGCAGGTTGGCATTCCAGAATGTAATTGTTTTTTGAAATAGTTAAATCGCTGGGTTTAGTTCTTGCTTAAATTGCAACATTACTGAAAATAAAGCTGATCTCTATATCAAGATATTCAAAATATAAGTCCTAGCAATGTGCAGACACTACTGGGACCTGATTCATGATGGCTCCATGGTAAGCCCCGCTAACTGCTATTCCACTGTCCATTGAGCTTATCTCTGTGGACAGTAAGGACTCCCTCATTGGAGAGGGGGTGGAAGTTGGTGGAGCTTAGCTATGCAGTGAAGCAAACCCAGGTTATAATAACATAAGTAAAACTAAATCAGAGAGAGGTACAGAAGAGGCACTTTGCTCAATAAATATAATAATAGCAGGTAAAATGTATACTTTAAAAAGTTTTAAATGAAGTAAAAGTTCCCTTGGATGCAAAAATAGGGTAACATTTTTGCTCAGCACTGCAGGTCCAGTTAATAATATAAAACACAGTTTAATGCGTCTGATCACATTTAGAAAAAAACTTGACAAATGTTAACTGGAAATGATAATCTTTAGTTTACCTTTCCCTCTTTTCTTCATCAGCCATATACCGTATATACATTCTTCAGCATTACATTTAGTTGCATATACACCATATCTCCACAAACCCCTACCTTTTTTTTGCCTCCCCAACAGCCAGATCTACCCTTCACCATACAGTGCCTTGAAAAAGTATTCATTCCCCATGACATTTTCCACATTTTGTCATGTTACAACCAAAAACGTAAATGTATTTTATTGGGATTTTATTTGATACCAACACAAATTGGCACATAATTGTGAAGTGGAAGGAAAATAATAAATGGTTTTCCATTTTTTTTACAAATAAATATCTGCATTTGTATTTAGTCCCCTTTACTCTGATACTTAACTAAAATCTAGTGGAACCAATTGCCTTCCGAAAGTCACCTAATTAGTAAATAGAGTCCACCTGTGTGTAATTTAATCTCAGTATAAATACAGCTGTTCTGTGAAGCCCTCAGAGGTTTCTTAGAGAACCTTACTGAACAAACAGCATCCTGAAGGCCAAGGAACACACCAGACAGGTCAGGGATAAAGTTGTGGGGAAGTTTAAATCAGAGTTTGGTTATAAAAAAAATATTCCAACATCTCACAGAGCACTGTTTAATCCATCATCTGAAAATAGAAAGAGTATGGCACATCTGCAAAACTACCAAGACATGGTCGTCCACCTAAACTGACAGGCCGGGCAAGGAGAGCATTAATCAGAGAAGCAGCCAAGAGACCCATGGTAACTCTGGAAGAGCTGCAGAGATCCACAGCTCAGGTGGGAGAGTCTGTCCACAGGACAACTATTAGTTGTGCACTCAACAAATCTGGCCTTTATGAAAGAGTGGCAAGAAGAAAGACATTGTTGAAAAAAAGCCATAAGAAGTCTCATTTGCAGTTTGCGAGAAGCCATGTGGGGGACACAGCAAACATGTGGAAAAAAGGTGCTCTGGTCAGATGAGACCAAAATTGAACCTTTTGGCCTAAAAGCAAAGCGCTATGTGTGGTGGAAAACTAACACTGCACATCACCCTGAACACACCATCCCCACCGTGAAACATGGTAGTGGCAGCATTATGTTGTGGGGATGCTTTTCTTCAGCAGGGACAGGGAAACTGGTCAGAGTTGATGGGAAGATGGATGGAGACAAACACAGGGCAATCTTGGAAGAAAACCTGTTAGAGTCTGCAAAAGGTTTAACTTCCAGCAGGACAACAACCCTATAAACATACAGCCAGAGCTACAATGGAATGATTTAGATCAAAGCATATTCATGTGTTAGAATGGCCCAGTCAAAGTCCAGACCTAAATCCAATTCAGAATCTGTAGCAAGACTTGAAAATTACTGTTCACAGACGCTCTCTATCCAATCTGACAGAGCTTGAGCTATTTTGCAAAGAAGAATGGGCAAAAATGTCACTCTCTAGATGTGCAAAGTTGCTGGAGACATACCCAAAAAGACTTACAGCTGTAATTGCAGCAAAAGGTGGTTCTACAAAATATTGACTCGGGGGGGGGGGGGGGGGGCTGAATACAGATGCAAACTATACATCATTTTTCTTCCACTTAACAATTATGTGCCACTTTGTGTTGCTCTCCATACTGCGGCCCGAAGGCCAGATGTGGCCCTTTGCTAGCTTCTATCCGGCCCTTGGGGCACTATTCCTTCCACTGATATGAGGCACTATTCCTCCCACTGACACCAACAATGGGGCACTCTTTCTTCCACTGATACCAATGATTGGATACTATTCCTCCTACTAATAGGGGCACTACTCCTCCTATTGACCACCAATACCAAGGCCATATTTATTCTCACTGATGCCGACATTTTCTGCCCCTGCTGGCCACAATCCGATCCTCCTAAAGTCTGAAGAATAATAAACTTGTCCTTTGTTTGAAAAGTTTGGAGACCCCTGGTCTATCACATAAAATCCCAATAAAATACATTTACGTTCTATGTTGTAACATGACAAAATGTGGAAAATTTCAAGGGGTGTGAATACTTTTTCAAGGCTCTGTATGTGAAGTGTGTATGACCCAGATTGCCTTTGGAGTTCGCTTCTGCTCTCGCTCTAGCTCTGTTACCTTACTACTCTGACCTCGGCCTGTTTACTGAACCTGATCTGCCTGCTGACTCTGTACTGCTTTGCCTGGCTGTTACTGACCTTAGCCTGCCTCCTGGGTTTGCTTCGTCTGCTGATTTGGTTGCTTGCTGCCCGGTTGCTGCTGACTGCTGCTCGTCTGCTTCTGTCTCCCACTCTGGTACTAAGCTGCTCCTGCATCCTGTTGCTAGGAGTGCGACTACCAGCTCTACCCATCTACAGAGTGGGCATCATCAGCCAGCTACTATGGCACTTTTGCCACTCCTTGCTCTTGTACTCTCTGTCTCCACCTTCAGGAATGTTGGGTGGGAGGTGCAGAAGAGGCCTCCTCAAGATTACAATTTTCACCAGGTACATCATAATACTAGTACATTATGAGAAACCTTCCTACAGATGGAGCCATCCAGCGCTGGGCTGTCACAGCTCTCTCTGGTCCATGGTGCTTCCATGTTAACCCAGACTTCAAATCTTCGGTCGCTTGAATGGCTGGGCTGCTGTGACGTCACTCCCACGCATGCGCATGTGAGTCACTGCGCCATGTCCCACAGAGTGGGCCATAAATGCGGTCTGAGCTGTGCATGAGCTGTGTTTGGGGTGTAGATAACTTTGTAAAGATACTCGCTGCAGATTACAAATGGAGTGCGTTTTGCATAGGAATGCACAGCGCATTCCTGTGCGATTCATGGGCAGGTATGGTGTGAACCGGCCCTAAACTTGTAACTTCTAAGTATATATACTGTATAAATGCTGTTGTGCTCTAACATGCTAGTTTAGCAACATATTTTCATGTTATACAAATTCCTGTCGCCAATGACCAGACAATCGTAAGAGCAAGCACTGAAGGCAAGTTTAAATTAGACAAATGTTAATAATGCAGAGGTGAAAAAGATCTTACTAAGAGGGGAAAGGTCTTAAGGTCAGCTAACCCAGAAGTTTACAGGTGAAAATGCATTCCTTTACAAGCCAGTAAACAAGTTACAGGGCTAAGAATAATATTTTATGTATTAGGTAGATAACATGACCATAGAAGGCCAAATATTTTAACAAACTCATAATTACTCCAAGTAGTTCAAAGCAAAGAAAAATTGTTAGTTGATGCATATAAATTCAGAAATGTGTAAATCAATTTGCGCAGTCACAATATATATATATTTATACTCAATATACTGTATGTATACTCAATATGAATGTAAAAAAAGTATATGCATAAAAACAAAACAATAAAAAAGGTTCCAAGCTAAAACACTTCAAGGCAATTTCACAATACATTCAACTGTGTTCTACAAACATAAATAGTGCAGCGCAACTTAATTAGTGAAATAAATGTTCATAAATCAAAAAAATCCAAGGATGAACTCTAAAAAAAGTCCACTCACCAACGTGCATCAAGTATTACAATGTTTTTCATAAACCAACACCCATTGGGCTAAACGCCCCCATCACAATAGTGAGGGGCCGCTCACCTCCATCTATCTGGCAGATTGGATCGAATGACAGTCGGGTGTAAACGGACATGTGGTCTGTTTACATTCGACCACCCATAAAGGACTGCGAGCTGTGTCTGTGTACCCTCTGCATAAGCAGAGCTGACACATACTTGTCATGTCATCCGCCTGCTCAGCAGGGATCAACAGACAGATTCCCCGCTGAGCAGATGGACTGCAATGCAGCCCGCTCCATGTCTTAGTGGCTTTGTGATTATGCACATGATGAGAGTTTTTCATAGTCTGAATTTAATGACATTTAATCTCCATACAATATATTGTAACATGTGCTATTTATTTGAATGCTGAAGGATGACTGAAAGTAAAATTTCAGCTAATGAGCATGGTAGAATTTCCGCTAAGTACAAGTCTCGAGGTGTATAGAGGCATTTCACATAGTTCAAATTCTGGTCAGGAAAAAAATTACTCAGGCCCAACTAAATTTTATAGACAGATTTACACCTGGGAAACATATCTCCAGGGTAGGGTCCAGTAAAGGATGACATGATCTGCAGAGAAATTAGCTGTGTAAATGCAGAGTTTGCAATACACCATTCTTTTAAAAACCCAACTTGCTTATTAAAGCTGGAGTTGGATCAGCCTATTACTTGCCTCTCTGGTTTATCCTTCCCTTCTTCACCAACATGCTATTGAGATTTTTAAGTAGAACCTTTATGTTTTCCTTAATACCTTATTTTAGGCCCAGTGTGGTAACCACTGGGTTTCTAAGTGTAGCACCCCAAAGGCTCTGACACCCCAGATTCAGGAAGACACCTCCAAAGGCAGGGACAGGCTAGAATTTCACTGAGGGCTGAGTCCATGGGTAAATAGGGGATCAATAAAGGATATGGGGTGCCAGTCAATTTCGTGTTCGTCGGGCGCTACACCCACAGAAAGTAACAGGATATTATTCTCGCTGCAGCCACAAAGCAATGCATCGCAGTCCTGGCATGTGTACATCCTCAGGTGTTGCCTCTGCAGCTAAAGGGGGTAGCAGTTGGGGTTTCTATCCCATACAATAGAAAACTGAAACAGCTCAAAACATCTGAAATGCTTGCTGCAACTCCTTGTACAAGTTAAAGACAGATCAAAGCAAGTCAAACGCAAGTCAATCCAACTGTGATTCACTTCAGACTTTACTGTATTTGACGTGTATACAAGTTAACATAAGCTTCTATCTGGGTCAGGGAGTCACCAGAAAAATCACAATACAGTAAAACCTCGGATTGTGAGCATAATTAGTTCCAGAAACATGCTTGTAATCCAAAGCACTTGTATATCGAAGCGAATTTCCCCATAAGAAAAAATGGAAACTCAAATGATTCGCTCCAAAATCGTTTATTTCATAAGTCCTTCAATTTATAGATTATAGCAATGTGATAGGTTGTGTAACCATAAAATGTCCATCCGCAAATGGAAGCCTCCACAAGGGTATTAGAAGCAAAATCCAGCTACAGAGTATAAAAGAGAAGAGAGGCGCCTCTAAGTGTAGCAATATGGTTACATTTAATGAAGGTAGAAAATTTAGCAACTCAAATGGTTGATGATAAGAAGAGGCTCATCTAAGTATGCAGACATCCGGGGTAAAGCTGTCCACATAGTCCATCCTCCGCACCGCTGGCTCTCACTGCTGTCAGTTTGCAATCGTGACCAGAAAGATTACCCTGCAGTAGAGCGATCTGAAAGCAAGACTTGAACCGCTCGTGGAGCGCAGTGTGGAAGGGATGACATTGATGGCGGTGTGGAGGATGGCTTTACCCCAGATGCCTGCATACTTAGATGTGCCTCTTTTAATCATCAACCATGTGTACCTTCATTAAATGTAACCATGACGCTACACTTAGAGGCACCTCTCTTCTCTTTTATACTCAGTTGTTACATGACGCTACTTGTATATCAAGACTTCGCTTGTATATCAAGTCAAAATGTATTTAAAAATGTTGCTTGTCTTGCAAAACGCTGTCAAACCAAGTTACTCTCAAGGTAAAGTAAAACCAAGGTTTTACTTTAGATGCCTCCCCTGTTTCCAATATAATCTTTTATTATTATGGCTTCCATAACAATCACTCTTAAAAAAACTGTCTGCTACAGTCTGTTGTGGTTACAGGCAAAATATAAAAAAGCCTTTAGGAAAGTAATTAGAAAAATATATAGGCAGACCAAAACCACCAACGTGTAAACCACAATCTGTAATGCTAGCCACAGTCTTGAAAGCATTCTTTTCTATTACCAATGCCTTACATTTATGTGACCCATCATATGCTACAAGCATACATGTGCTGCAAGCCAATGAGACAGGTGTTACAGTTGATTAAACAGCAAAAAAGATAAGGATATAATCATCGGATCTACAATATCCAACCTGAATTTTTGGGATAAAAATGCCCAGTCCTCTACATACAGTCTTAAAGTGTATTTCTAATCTGGAATCCAATTTGAGAAAACTCCACTATATTTAAGTTTGTTTGTTAAGTGTTCCAATTCACAGAGAATACCGTTTTTAATAATATATAATTTTTTTTATTCCTTAATTTTTTCTTTTTTTTTTCTAAGGAGAAGGTGTCATGATAGACTGCGAGCATTTCTGAACAATTTCATAGTGACTCCGTCTAAGGACAGACTATGTTTTTTCCTCGTTAACATACATTGCAAGAGGCTAGCTATAAATTTAAAAAAATGAACCACCTTGTGCTTAGTGTAAAATAAGTCAGTAAAAGACTATCAAATGTGTTCTGAAAGTGAAATGAGGGACGCTGCACATTAAGAAGTCCAAAACACAAATAGAATGCGTTTATTTTGCTATTGCACTTCAAGATTTTTTAACCCTTTGTTAGGACAGATGGAGGTCGAGTTAAGTTTACAATTGATAATGAGATCTACCAGCTCAGTACAAACAGAAATAATAAAGGCAAACACAGCTCCCCAGCCCTCTCACATACAAAGAGAACTAAGTAGGATTTTTCACTGCTGATTTCAGATAAGAGCATGTAAGAAAGAATTACATTTTTTTTTTAAGTTATTCTATGTGTCTGTGAACATATAACATATACTGTATAAAGCAGGTGTTATCCAAAAAGTTCAAATATACTTTAAAGTGTAAAGCTGGCCATACATGGATCGAAATTTTAAGAAATATAAATTATTCCGCGCAAAAGGAAAAAGTGCTAATAGAGAAAGGGTTAATTAAAAGAACTGCTGCCCCTACTAATTACTACCACTAGGTGGAGTACTTAAAATGAAAAGAAAACGAAGTAGATGTGGCGCTGTTCTATTATGCACCTATCCTTAATAAGCCAAAGAACTACTAATGTGAACAAAATATATCCAATTGAATGAATAAAATTGTGCACTGATACATGCATGTGCATAAAGGTGCATTAACATATTATACTACATGTCTTCAGATATGTGTTAAAGGAAAAGGAAAACTTAATTCCGAAAAAAAAAAAAAAGAACCAAGTAAATATATAATATCCATGTAAGATATGCAATCCCAAATAATGAATAGATAATGGGACTAAATTAGTGCCAATACTTTCATGGAAATATAAAAAAACCACATGCTAGTGAAAACCTAATTTAAATATATGCATTTGAAAAATAAATAAAAATAAATAATCCCAACAATGAATGTACAAAATAAAGTGCTTCTGTGCTTCTGTGCTGGTGAAACCAATTCTTGATAATTTCCACTTTTCAAAGGTGATCATAGCATGCGTGTCTTATCCGTGCTCTTATTGTGGCTGCACTCACCGGAATTCCGCCCCCCCCTTCCTGGGGTGTGGAGCATTCACAGTATCTGACACTGTGTAGCAATGTGTAGCACTTTGGGGGCTGGATGTTCCCTGATATAATGGCAGTTTCCACTCTTGTCTCATATACCATAAAAGCATAGAGGAAAAAGGATTCCAAATAGTGTAATATTGTTTCAACTAATTTATTGCTTCAAAAGCATAAGAAAGGTACTCACATTCAGTGAAAAACATTAAAGCATTTGTTGCTGACACAAAAACCGGCGACCGGAAGTGATGCAGGACCTTGTGTTGACCCCGCCCTACGCGTTTCATCACTCTGACGTCATCTGGAGCATACAACGCACCTGCCTCATCTCTTTTTTATAATGGATCGTGACCTGAATGATTAGTAGTGACGGTGGCCATTTTGGGTGAGGTATTGCAGACCGAAGTCTGCAGCTGTACAATATATATATGTGCTTACCGCGACGGCCATTTTGGGTGCGGTAATGCAGACTGAAGCCCTCAGCTGTATAGCTTTTAGTGCAGCCATTTTTAGTGTGATTTAAGCAGACTGCAATCCTGTGCTATATATTATTTTCTCGCGGCCATATTTGGTAGAATAACACAGACCGAAGTCTGGATGGCCTGGATCTATGCTAATTGCATCCTATCACGGGGTTCATTCTTTATAAAATTAATTAGAACATAATGTAAATGGTTGGACTCTATTTACCACCACTAGTAAATGGTCACGTTGCACTATAGGTCGAACTATAAAAATATTTATGTATATGGGTTTACATTTTAATTTATTTATTAAACGATTACCAATAAGAATGATCTGTGTTTAAAATACCCTACATATAAAAATAGCAAAATGTATTTCTTTAAAATAAAAACATTTGAAAAAAATGCTATAAGAGGAGAGCAAAATATGAAGAAAAAGAGTATTGAGCAGGGGCGTTGCTAGGTCTGCAAAAGATCTGGGGCTAGAGCCCATAGCAGTGGTCACCAACCTTTTTGCAGGCCCGCAGGGGGGGGTTGTCACATCGGTGGTAAGCCATATTTTGGGGGCAATGGCTGGTGTTGGCGCTTCAATCATCATGGCATCATGGTTGATATGGTGTCAGGGTGATTGAAGCGCATTGTTTCTATTGTTACATTCTAATATATAATGAAGTGGTTCAACTCAGCATAATGCAGAATCATTGGGAGCCATGGGCTTGTCCCACTTTCCTTATCTCCTGCCACCAGATGCAGCATGTCACTTGCCACCGTCACCTGCCCCCAGATGTGGATTGTCGCTTGCCACTTTCACCTGGCTGCAGATGTGGATTGTCACTTGCCACATTACACGCCACCATTTGCAGATTGCCACGTCACCTGCCACCATTTGTAGACTGTCACTTGCCACATCACCTGCCACCATTTGCAGATTGTCACTTGCCTCATCTCCTGCCACCTTTTGCAGATTGTCACTTGCCACGTCTCCTGCCACCTTTTGCAGATTGTTACTTGCCACATCTCCTGCCACTATTTTCAGATTGTCACTTGCCACATCTCCTGCCACCATTTTCAGATTGTCACTTGCCACGTCTCCTGTCACCATTTTCAGATTTTCACTTGCCACGTCTCCTGCCACCATTTTCAGATTGTCACTTGCCATGTCTCCTGCCACCATTTTCAGATTGTCACTTGCCACATCTCCTGCCACTATTTGAAAATTGTCACTTGCCACGTCACCAGATGTGGGTTGTCACTTGTCAACTGATGTGGATTGTCACTTGCCAAGCCAGCCAGTGCCACCAAATGTGCATTGACACTGCATTGGTGGCAGGCTGGCAGCACTGGTCTATTTAGTTTGGGCAGGAGAACGGTGATGTGGGGCGGGCAGTGAGAGATGATGTCATCTTGCTGCTCCCCGCCACACCTCCGACATTGAAGCAAGGGGGTCTGGCTGCAAAGTGGAGCTCCACCAATGACAGGAAGCACATGATCTCCATTCCGGTGCGCTGTGAGGGTGGAAGAGCGCTGATGTGTGGGGTCAGTGAGAGCTGATGTCATCTCTCTGCTCCCGCCGCACCTTGCTCCCACATTGAAGAGTCCCAGCTGTGAAGAGCGCTGATGTGGAGCGGGCGGAGAGAGATGTCATCTCTGCTTGTCTGCCCTCTTACTTCTCTCCTCTCCGCCACCTGTCTCAAGAAGCCAGCCCGCCAGCCACAGCAGCTACGGCTGCAACCCACTGGTTAGGCAGGAACCCTGCGGCAAGAGACTCGGGGCTATGGGCTCCAGATTCGGGGCTATAGCCCCAATAGCCACCCCCTAGCGATGCCCCTGGTATTGAGTATAAGGGGGAACCCAAGATTAAAACTATTATAATAAAATATTTTAAATTTTAAACTTGCCACTAAGTAAAATTAAAATAAAATGAAAATAAAAATGAAAATAAAATGAAAATAAAAATAAAAGTAAATAAAAATAAAATAAATTAAAATGAAAATAAAAATAAATAAAAATAAAATTGAAATAATAGAAGTGACATACATTTTTTTGGCAAGATAGATGTTATGGTCTCAGAGGAATAGGTATACATGGACTTATCTGGCTATATACCCTACTTCATTCCCTTTCTTCTAAGTAGGGGAATATACCTCTAAAAGTTTGTTAAAAAAACAGTTTAGATCTACATCAATATTCATTCCTATGGGTTGGAGAGTGTCTAATTGGAAAATCCATTTCGTTTCGTTTTGAGAGATCTTGATTTTTTTATATTCTCCTCTCCAATGGCCTTTGATTTTGTCTATGCCATAGAAAGTCATACATGTTGGATCCCTATTATGATGGTCCCTGAAATGTCTGGAAATGCTATGTTTATTAAAACCATTCTTGATGTTATTTATATGTTCCCGGATCCTTACATGTAGTTCTCTTGTGGTCCTACCCACGTATTGTTTATGGCAGGGGCACTCTAATACATAGGTTACATGTGTACTATTACATGTAATAAACTCTCTTATGTTGTATTTAGTTCTATTTGTCATAGAGGTGAATTCCGTTTTTTTCTTTTACTAGTCCTACATGGGAGACATTTTCCACATTTGAAGAAGCCCTTAAGCTGAATTGATATTTTTATTTGCTTTGGTGGGTCCAGGGCATTGTGTACCAATCTGTTTCTAAGGTTTGGCGCCTTTCTGTAAATAAAAGTAGGTCTTGATAGTATGATGGTTTTTAAGATTTTATCAGATTGTAAAATTCCCCAATGTTTCTTTATGATCATTTCCAGTGATGTATGCTGTATATTATATCCCGTCAGGAAAGCCATATCCACATTTTTATTTTTATTTTTGTTTTCATTTGGTTTGCCTTCTATCATCATATTTCTATTCATAGTTTTTACTGTATCCTTCAATGTTTCTAATTTACTTTTCCTGTATGAATGGATCGAAATTTGGCCAGTTCAGCAGGGACAGGCCGGGATTCAATCCATGGACTGGCAGGCTGATTGGATGGATCGACTTGAGCACAACCAGGCTGCCAAAATTTTTACATGCAATTACTGCCGGCAGCTATAGTTGCTAGCAGTAATCATTGTGTTCTGTTGTCCGGGAAAGCTTCCTTTGACCCCCCACCTGCTGGCAGAACACAATAGCACTCCAGGAGGCATTCCCCATCATCAGTGACTGAGGTTGGGGGAATCATCATCTATGGGCTGCTTTCTTTCACCTTTTCAGAAAGAATGAAAAGGGAAACTAACAATGTACACACCCCACGCCCCTCCCCTCTGATCCCCGATGTAGTTACCTAGGGTGGGTGATGAGCTGTCAGTACCCATGCAGGCGATGTAGTGGTCCAGGGATTTTAAATCCCTGCTCTTCTACCTCTTCTTAAAGTGGTTCTAAAGGCATAAGTTTTTTTTTTATCTTAATGCATTCTATGCATTTAGGTAAAAATCCTTCTGTGTGCAGCAGCCCCCGCTCAGCCCCCCTAATACATACCTGAGCCCATTTCGATCCAGCGATGTTGCACAAGAGACTTGGCAGTCTGGGGACTCTCCCGCCTGATTGGCTGAGACACAGCAGCGGACGCCATTGGCTTCCGCTGCTGTCAATCAAAGTCAGTGAGCCAATGAGGGGAGAGAGGGGCTGAGCCGTGGCTACATGTCTGAATGGACACACAGAGCAGTGGCTCGGTTCGGGTGCCCCCATAGCAAGCTCCTTGCTGTGGAGGCACTTGGCAGGAAAGAGGGGCCAGAAGCGCCAGCGAGGGACCCGAGAAGAGGAGGATACGGGCTGCTCTGTGCAAAACCACTACACAGAGCAGGTAAGTATGACATGTTTGCTATTTTTAAGAGACTTTAGTATCACCATAATGCAGGGCTTCCAGGGGTGCTGCAGAAAGAAGAGGCTCTATGGGCACTGACAATTTATCACCCATGGAGGTAAGTACAGCGTGGACTGGATGGAGGGGGTGTGGAGGGTGTATAAATGTAAGTAAGATCCTTCGCGCTATCAAAGTGAATATATGCTAATCTGAAAAGTTGCAGCTATATCTAAAGTGTATAAATGCACTTAAATGGTATAAAGTAAAAAATGATCAGTGCAGCTTGATGATATATATGAAATATTAACAATAAGCGATAAATGATGTGCAAAATTGCTAATTGCGATTATGCAAATTGCTAATGATGCTGTGCAAAATAACTGAAGCAACAGTAGCCCTATGTTCAGTGTAGATGAATACTAAAGTGCCTATGTTGTAACTGTGCAAAACCGCATAATGACGCTGTGTAAAAATGTATTTATGTGGAGGGTGTATGCTGTTAGTTCACCTTTTTCATTTTTTTTTTTAAAAGGTTAACTAACTCTTTAAAGTGTTACTAAATCAGCAGTATATAGCAGTCGTGTGACTTCTATCAGCGTCCTGGTAAAGCTTGTAGGAGTTTTCAGTGCTGATCACATACACCCTTTCCAAAAAGAAAAAAAACTCTCTAGCAATACACGCCAAACGGAGCATGTGCAGAGTGACTCCAAAGGCTTCGTGCCTTCAGCAAATGGATTGGGGACAGTGGAAGAAGGGGAGGATCAGAGAAGACAGACTCAAGCTGCCTTTTTTACACAATGCGGAGGATTAATCCCTTAGGTTCCACAGTGAGTATAACAAGCATGCTTTACTGCATATACAGAATGATTTTACTGTTGTGGGTTTAGTAACACTTTAAGGCAAAAATTTGCCATAGTTATTTTCATCAAGATGAGTAAATAGAGCTGTCCATACAATTTCTTGTTTCATTTGCTGTTTATTTCAATAGAACTAGAGCATGCATGATACAAAATATGTATTCTTCAGACTTTCTCTTTAGCTCACGAGGGAGGTTCAAAGTAGGAATGTAAAAAATGTTCACCTGGTCTGTATAGGCAGCATAACATTCTGTTTGATGTGTGTTTAATGCAGAATATTGGGGAGGAGTTAAAAAAAAATATTTTATGCTATATGCTTTGGAAGGCTAAAAATGTCAGCTATTTTAATAGCCATATATGTATTTTATATTCTGAAAACTAGTTTAAAATATCTCATCCCCATCCACATTTTACAACCAAACCTTTTTTTTTTTTGGAAATTAAAGGGGCAACTTTTTCATAAAACAATAAATAACCCCTGCAGCACAAATGTGAAGAACCAGCTGCATGCAGTTCCTCTAGTGATTGTCTCCCTAATGTGATCCTACTGTTTGCCTGTGACTGGCAATTGTATGGAATTCACTAACACATTGGTGGAGACAGCATGAGCATTGATGGGAGGAGAGCACTGGACCATACCATTTCTAGTTGGTCACATTGGGGCTTCAAAACTAAAATATATACAGTAGCTACAAACTAGGCAGCAAATGACATGGAAAACTCCAGCCTATACCATATTGTTTTTTGGCAATACAAAAGTATTACATATAGCACCTTTTGATGTAAATATTACCAATGCTGTACTATAGACAGATAGCTAAATTTACAGTTGAAGCACATGTAAGAATGGGCTTCGTAGATGGCTGAATTTGGCACCAAAGTCCCTACCCCCACTCCAGCCTGGCTAAAACACTGTCCCCCCTGCTAAGGCCAAACCCTCCTGCTCCTTGCCATAGGCCCCCACACTACATTTCCGGCCATAGCCTTTACACTCTCAAAGATGGAATGACCACACAAGAAATAGTTTGCTGTACTTTATTGGTGGTGTTCAGGAGACAGCAATACAGTGACATCACAAGAACATACAGTACATTCCAGAGTCGCTTAACATTACACATCACATACAATCACATTTGGTGGATGATCTGCAGTAGTTACAAGTGAAAGCACATGCAGCATTTTAGCACCCATCTTCCTTTCAGTATCTCCTCTGCCCAGGATCATCAGTACTTACAGGACTGTGCTCTCTGTAGTTACCTCTTTGCTAGGTACATCTCTCCCTGAACACTCCAGGGAAGAAGCCTCACACAGGGATCTCCAGATCTTACAATCCACCCTAGCCCCCAACTCCATAAAGGACAGAATAACTACAGCCGACTCCTCCTATGTACAGTCCCACTCCATCCCACCTCCTGCCCTCCCCAGGGCCTATGTGTGCTGGCTACATTCTCACAGATGTGGGGTGTTTAGCTCCCACGCACCATGCACCACGTGCCTGTGTGCCCCTTCTCACCTGGCTTATATATGGGGACTGACTCACAACTGACATCCCCGGTGGAAGGTCTCTACCTAAAAGGGGCCTAACACCTGGTTTCACTACCTGCTGTACCAGACACTATTCTGCCTAGTTACAAAATATCTAACTGCACCTGCCTACATACATACAGAATACTGTATGCTATAAACTGTAGTATTTTGTTGTCTAAAATACACCAATAAGCTATAACATTATGACCACTGACGGTTAAAGAGAGTAACATTGATTATCTCATGACAATGACACCTGAAAATGGGTGAGATTTATTAGGCAGCAAGTGAACATATTGTCCCTGAAGTTGATTTGTTGAAAGTAGAAAAAATAGGCAAGCATAAAGATTTGAGCAATCTTGTAATGGCTAGAAGACTGGGTCAGAGCAACTCTAAAACTGCAGCTCCTGTGGGATGTTCCTGGTCTGCAGTGGTCAGGACCTACCAAAAGTGGTCCAAGGAAGGAAAATTGGCAAACTGACGACAAGGACACGGGCAGCCAAGGCTCATTGATGCACATTGGGAGTGAAGGCTGGCCCATGTACTCTGATCCAATAGAAGAGCTACTGTAGCTCAAATTGCTGAAAAAGATAATGCTTGTTCTGATAGAAATGTGTCAGAACACACAGTACATCGTGGTTTACTGTGTATTGGACTGTATAGCCACAGACCAGTCAGGATGCCCATGCTGACCTGTGTCGACAGTCAAAAGTGCCTACAATGGACACCAGAGCATCAGAACTGGAACACAGAGCAATGGAAGAAGGTATCTTTAGGGTGTTGACTTGGCCCTGAAATTTGCCAGATCTCCAGATCTCAGTCCAATTGAGCATCTATGGGATGTGCTGGAAAAACAAGTTCAATCCATGGGGGGCCCCACCTCACAAGCTTTTGTTGAAGTGAAAACGTAACTCAGCTGCATGTTTTTACACCCCCTCAATTGTAAGTGTAAACAAGCCCTTAAAAGGGAGATTTTCTCTCACTTTTTGTTCTTATTACAACTCAAAATTATTAGATTTCCCATCACTTTCTGTACTGGAGAAAATGATCATCGGGACCAACAGAGGGCTAAATATCGCCAATGGGGACATGGACTGCAATGAAAACCCAACATGGGTTATCACCTTTCCCCACATTTTGAAAATGCTCTGCTAATAGAACATATACAAACTTTTGGTTTAGACTTGAGGTTTTCTTTAACTTAACAATTCGAAACCCATGTTGTATGCACTTATAGTGCAACCTCATGATTTTATGGTAACCTTGCACAGAAGTAAAAGTAAGAAATACAGGTGTAGCAAAGCTGACTTGGTGGTATAACCAGAGTATGGGCAGGCTCTAAGGCAGGGGTCTCCAAACCTAAACAAAGTGCCAGTTATCTGTGTCAAACTTTAGGGTAGGGTGAGTGTAGAACAATGAATGACACAGCTTGTACTTTCACATCACTTCCTCCCTGTGGTCACTGATCCCAGCACCACCTCTTCAGGCACTGCCAACCTATCTGGCTGCAGCTGCCCCTTTTACTAGCCCTCCAAACTAGCGCTTCACCAGCCCATCCGGCTGTCTCTCTCACCAGCCCACCCGTCTGACTCTCAGGAGATCTCCTGGGGAAGGATGAAGACCTAAGCACGCCGCTGTCTTCAGGAAGAAATGGCTACATGTGGCAATCTCCCCACTTGTAAGTCCACTTGTAAGTCCCCACTACCTTCATTAGGCTAAGGGTAACAGTCTATTTGACTTTAGTAAATCAACCACAAACACAGTGCTCAACCACTGGATGCAAGATGTCAAGATATTTTCTTGGCACACTTTGGGCCCCTTAGTACCAATTGAGCATCATTTAAATGCCACGGCCTACCTGAGTATTGCTGCTGACCATGTCCATCCTTTTATGACTACAGTGTACTCTATTTTTGATGGCTACTTCCAGCAGGATAATGCACCAAGTCACAAAGCTCAGATCAATCATCTCACCACTGGTTTCTTAAACATGACAATGAGTTCACTGTACTCCAATGGCCTCCACAGTCACCAGATCTCAGTCCAATAGAGCACCTTTGGGATGTGGTGAAACGGGAGATTTGCATCACGGATGTGCAGCCGACAAATCTGCAGCAACTGCGTGATGCTATCATGTCAATAGGGACCAAAACCTCTGAGGAATGTTTCCAACACCTTGTTGAATCTATGTCTTCTTATTTACATACACCTAAAATGTATAGAGTTTTCAATGTTTTCAATTTTTTTTTTGCATCTCATTTCAGATTTCATGCAGTCACCGTCTTTCTCACACTAGGCTACATGGTAAAACACAATGTTTTACTGAGCAGTCTAGTGCAGTGCCAGCTCTGGCAGGGAGCAGTGTGATGTGTGTTTTTTTTCTTTTTTAACCACTTGCTTACTGGGCACCTACACCCCCCCCCCCCCTCCTGCCCAGACCAATTTTCAGCTTTTAGCGACAATTGCGCGGTCATACAACACTGTACCCAAATGAAATTTTTATAATTTTTTCCCCACAAATAGAGCTTTCTTTTGGTGGTATTTGATCATCTCTGGTTTTTTCATTTTTTGTTAAAAAAATTTAAAAAGACCAATTTTTTTTAAAAAAATACAAAACCGTTTTATATTTTGTTAATAAATTTTGCAAACAGTAATTTTTCTCCTTCATTGATGTAGGCTGATGAGGCTACACTGATGGATACTGATAGTCTGCACTGATGGGCACTGATAGGCTGCAGTGATGGGCACCGATAGGCTGCACTGATGGCCACTGATAAGGCGGCACTGATGGGCACTAATAAGCGGCACTGGTGGGCACTGATAGGTGGCACTGGTGGGCACTGATGGGTGGAACTGATGGGCAGCACTGAAGGGCATTGATTGGTGGCACTGAAGGGCACTAATAGGTGGCACTGATAGGTGGCACTGATGGGCACTGATGGGTGGCAGTGATGGGCACTGATTGGCACTGGTAGCTGGCACTGATAGGCAGCACTGCTAGGTGGCACTGATGAGGCACTGATTGGCACCACTGGTGGGCATTGATAGGTGGCACTTGTGGGCACTGCTAGGTGGCACTGATGAGGCACTGATTGGCACCACTGGTGGGCATTGATAGGTGGCACTTGTGGGCACTGATAGGTGGCACTGATGTACTGTGGGCACTGATTGGTGGGCACTGGGGGCACTGATTTGTGGCACTGATTGCTGGCATTGGCAGGCGGTACTGGTGGGCACAGAGGCTCTTCCTCTTCGGGACCAATCTTCCTTCAAACAAGAGCCGGCTGACAGCGTGAGAAGAAAAAAAAAACGATTACCGATCCTCTGTTTACATCACACGTGGTAAGGGGCCAGGATCAGCACCTTACTCGGATCTGTGATCACCCGAGTCTCATTGACTCGGGTGATCACAGCGCACGCCGCGTGCCCCCTTGGGGGGGGGGGGATGTGGCCAGCTTTGAAAGGGGAGGACGTCTCCCGGCAAAGCAGATTCACACTGTAGCCATCATTCGGCTATAGCGCGGATCTGAACAAGTTAAAGCCTTATTTGAAGTGTCGTGTAGTGACGCTTCATTCATGTCACTGTACAGCAGGGTGGTGCATTGTGCTGCTGTACAGTGCCATGCAGTGTCATCCAGTGTAGTGAGGAAAATTGCAGACATGCTGCATTTTCCTGCTCTGCACCACACATCACACCATTGTTGCGTACTAAACAGAGCACATTTATACTCCAGTGAAGGCAACCTGGCATTTCTCAGGGCAGGTTTCCTGATGATGAAAACCGAAGACCATAGCTGTGTAATCAATGTCACCATGTGGCGGGTTGACAGCACAGGAGCACAACTGGAAGATAAAGTGTTGTCACCCCATAATAGGAAGTGCCAGAACAAGGACCTTTCTTGGAAGATCACCATGTATTATTTAAATGAATGTTGCAGATTTAAATAGAAAAAAAACTTACTTTTGAAATAACATTAACATGCTAAAGCTTATATGAAATTTTATTGACTGGGTTTACATTCGCTTTAAGGCAGTAGTAAACCACATCCCCCGGGCAGTTTAAATCATAATGTGCTAGTATGCGATGTGACTGCGCAATTGTCATTCAAGGTGTGATAGCACTAAAAGCTGAAAACTGGCTTGGGCAGGAAGGGGGTGAAAGTGCCCAGTAGGCAAGTGTTTTAAGAGGAAGGTGGAGGATGCAAACAACCGAAACGTCCCCTTTTGGGTAAATGGACGTTTTGCTTGTTTGCAATGCATACTAGCACATTATGACAGACTTACCTAAAAATGAAGCCCTCCAGTGGTGCACTGTCATCACTGAAGGCACTTCCATCTTCACCCGATCTTCTTTCCAGGTTCGCGGGCCTTGGCTATCTGATTGACCAAGTCGGTGATGACCTCACACCCACGCTATATCTAAAGTAAATATCTCCTAAACGGTGCATGTTTAGGAGATACCTATAGGTAAGCCTTATTATTGGATTACCTTTAGGTAAAAATCAAACATGGGAGTTTACTCCCCCTTTAACTATAGATCTGAGAATCCAGGACACCAGTACTGTGAATTTTAACCAAATTTAATTTAATTTAAACCAAATGCAAAAATGGTATCAAATACTAGATGTGTGTCATCTGGTATTATAAATATACTTTTTACTAGGTGAAGACTAACTCCAACATGAAACACACAGACGCCCAGTGGCAAATGAATATGAAGCTCAGCTTCCAAAGGTGAATTCCTCAGTGACAGCTCCATTCTACAAAACTATTTTTGCCTCCAGGTTTCAACTTGGAATGACACTACAGTCCTGTCCACAGCTGGCTCAGGTATTAAAGCGCACCATACCCCTAAACATACAGACAAATATTTTAAATGCTACAAACAGCTGCATTTTATGAGCAAGGCTTAGTAGTTCTATTTAGGAAAAATGCCCATCTAAAATGTAATGATGGTGACTTTTTGGGGATTTACTGTATGTTCTTTACTTTTATATATTGAGTGGAAAGCAATTTACATGCTTTAATAGAAAGACTAAATGTATAAAATGATAAAAGGAAAGACTACACTAACAATTCACATACTGATTGACAAGGAAGACTACAAACAGGCACACCTATATGAATGTCATTATTTCTACAAATGGATTTCATGGTGAGTCAGCAAGTCTTAGCTTGTTAGATAGTAGATGATTTAGTGAATGATCATCTTGTGTACAGTACTCAGTTATGTGGTACATTGTACTGTCCATGTTGTCTGTCTGACGCATTGAAGAGACTGGGGTAGGAGCTGGCCCAATGTTCCTGTATCTGGTTTTACCCTACTAGAGGCTCAAGGAAGCAGTTTAACCTAGTTTTATTATTTGGAAGAAGAGAACTTCTATTTTGTAATATGGCATATTCTGTGAGACACTACTCCTAAAGCGTCAACCAATCTGGAAGTGATATTTTTAATGTAGGTTGAGCCTGATGGGTTGTGTCACCCCCTGGTGTCTTATATTTATGGCTAAGGCCCTATGACCGAGACAGATATGGATCACATAAACACGCGACAAGACTTACAACATAAATAGACCTGAAGTGTGCCTTGGTCGTCTGGTCGGTATGCCAAGAAAAGGGGGCATACCCAAAATAAGTCATGGGTGACTATGGACTATGGAAGGATGTGCTGAGAAGTGCCCTGAAAAAGGGGACAAAAGAGAAAACCTAGTGCTCAAGGCACGGTATGACCCCTCTGGATTTTTAAAGGCAGACCAGATGTTGAATAAAAAGTATATTTATTGGTAACATATAATAAACTTGGCAGTGACAAAAAGATAACATAAAATTGCAGTATTAATAACAAATACACTCAGTACAAAAAAACATGGGCATGAAACTTAGCTGCCTCAAGACCATAGGTAGGCTAGCGAGAATGCATGCTGGAAAATGATTCCTGACATGTTTCGGACTGTGTCGTCCTTCCATAGAGGTTTAATGTCATTGAGAACAATCGTATGGTGTTCTATAGATATAAATGTAGTAAACATTAGTAGAAAAAATATCAAAGTAAATTTCTATAGATTTATAGTTAGTATCATACTTTCAAGGTGAAGCTGCATATCTGAATACATGATAACTAAGTGATAATAAAATCTGTACTTACACGGGTGAGCAAGTCATTGATGTATAACCAGGGGAGATGGAATTGGCTAAGCCCTCCTGGAATCGCAGAGAAGGCCAAGACAGGATCAAATTAATGACGGCCACAGATCAGTACCAATCATGGAAGGCAGGACGCGGGGAGCAGGACAGCCGACCCAACTGCAAGAGCACCCAGCTGGTGGGAGTAAAATACTCGCACCTAAGCTGGAGGAGGGGAGGAAGGGAGGGTATAGCGCACTGAAACCGACAAGGAGCATGGGCAAGTGGGCTGCTTAAATACCCCCTGCGCTCCTCCCATAAATTCAGGCCACCACACTGGCCTTTTTATTTATGGTTGTGGCCCTATGACTGAGACAGATATGGATCACATAAACACACGACAAAATTAACAACATAAATAGACCTGAAGTGTGGCCTTTTTATTTATGGTTGTGGCCCTATGACTGAGACAGATATGGATCACATAAACACACGACAAAACTAACAACATAAATAGACCTGAAGTGTGCCTTGGTCATCTGGTCGGTATGCCAAGAAAAGGGGGCAAAAAGACTCAGATAGGTGAATAACTCTTTATTGGTTCTGTGGTTATTTAGCCAGCTTGGTGAAGGCCTGTGCCATATCCACCTGAGGATTTGGGATGTATGTAGCAAAGCAAGCGGCCTTCAATCTGCCTAACTTCTTGATCACATGGTCTGGTACTCCATGCTGGGATGCAGCAGAGGCTGCTCCAAGCTGGAAGGAATGTCCTGAGAACTGACTGGGGTCAAGGCCCAAACTGTCTAGAAGAATCCTGACGTGCCTGATAAACTGGCTGCCACTCAAGGGGCCGGTTGGAAAGGGTAACAATGAGCTACCATCTGATTGACTGGGTAGATGGGGCAGTAGTCGGTTGAGCAGGGATGGCTCCATAGGCAGGAGTTTGAACGCATCTGAGATGTCTGCTTTTGACAGCCAGGCACCGGGACCTATCTCAGTGATGGCCTGGATGGCCAAGTCAACAGAAGCGTATTTGAGAGAAAATTCCTCGGAAGGAATCATGGAGTTTAGGCTCGGGATGTGAGAGGAATGAGGCACAGACAAATCATACACTAAGCGGAGTTTATTGGAGAACTTGCCTTTGACAAGCCCAATAGGGCTGACTCTCCAGACTGGAAAATGTGACTGTGGGGCCGATGATGAAGCCTCTGTCTAGTTCCATCTAGCAGCGAGTCTATGGCCTGTTCATTGGTAGCCACCGACTGGAGGTTCCTGCATTCGTGAGTAGAGAGGGGAAGTGACAAGGCCAGTGTGGAACCCCGATATGAAGCCGTAAACCAGAAATATGGCCTAGTCCATCTATCCGGCCTAGTCATGACTTGTTCAGTTGTTTCAGTTGATAGGTAGCCTTTTGTGTGCTTTATGGCATGCTGTGCAAACGTGCAGTAGCCAGCACTGGTTATGGGAGCATCCGCCATGATTATAATTGTTGCATATGGTGGCGCCCCCTACTGAAAAGATAGGTCGTCCTAGTTTGTCCAGCTACTGCAATTGAGTGGGGGCTGGCAAGCCCTGACCGGTGCCAGAGGTGGAAGGGGGGTAGAATGCACCAGTGTGTGTGTGTAGAGGACTGTCAGATAGTACAGAGCGGCAAGTGGAGGCCTGCGAAGTTGCGACAAAATAGTTCTTTGTCAGAAACACTCCAGTCTGTCTTGAACTGGAACTGGCTGTGCCTGGCTGCTGCCTTGGCTGTAAACGACTTATGATAGTCATAAAAAGCATACCCTCTCTATGTGTATCCTAAAACCCGTGACCGTGTGAAGATATAAGTCCAGCGCTTATATCCTGCTGGGGGTGGCTGAGAAAATGACATCCCTAAACATCCAGAAGGCCAGAACAAATTCAGTGACCATTAGCTTACGGTTGAGCCTGGGGTCTTTTGACGTGATCACCACTGAGACGTGCCCCCAGACGTATGATCTATTATCAGCCAAGTCATGCACTGAAATAATATGGGACGCTAGATTGACATCCTTGCCCTCCAAGATGTCCTTCCTGAGGCCAGCTGAGACAATGTGAGTAGGGAGTGGACTCTGTAGGTGTGGACTCTGGTGTACCTGCAGGAGGGGATGCCAAGACCACAACTGGGTCAGGGAGGGTCGTGGGAGGGCGCACATCCAGAGCTGTCATTCTGGTCAGCACATCAGAAACTACTGTGGATAGGGAGGAGATCATGGAGTGCAGCTGGGAGATGGCCCCAGAGATGGACTGCAGGGATGCCTGTTGGGCGTTGGGCCCTACAGTGGCTGTCAGCGGGAAGAGGAGCCTGAAGAGCTCTGCCTTCCTGGCTGTAGCAGGGTAGGGAATGCCCTTGCATCTGAGCTCAGCTGTGAGCTTGAAGATGATCCATGCCCTGAGGGACTGCATGCTGCCGCTCTCTGAGCCCGTGTGACAGAGGGGCGGGTGTGAAGTCATCACTGCCAGCCTGCGACATGGTTCCGACTATAAGACAATAACGGTGCATGTGTTAAGAAGAGGCGTAGCAGTAGGATAGTGAGCAGAATGGGATACAGAAACTCAGATGAGAAGAGCAGGAGAAGTACAGGATAACAAATGACAGGCGCAGGGAGGAGCCAACTGGGTTCTATTGTGTAGAACCCAGCAGAGTTAAAATTTAGAAAACTATAAAGAGTGCGTGGCAACCGAGGTGAGCCAGGAGGTGACTGGCCAGGTAACCGATGCCCGGGTGCCTGTCTGTGCTGATCGCAAACCTGTAGACCAGAGCCCCAGGGTGTACTGGGGCAATTAGTTGAAGTCTGGTACAGCCTACGTAGGAATTTTGCGGTCTGTAAATGGTGACTAGAGATGAGCCGAACACCCCCCGGTTCGGTTCGCACCAGAACCTGCGAACGGACCGAAAATTCGCACGAACGTTAGAACCCCATTGACGTCTATGGGACTCGAACGTTCGAAATCAAAAGTGCTCATTTTAAAGGCTAATTTGCATGGTATTGTCCTAAAAAGGATTTGGGGACCCGGGTCCTACCCCAGGGGACATGTATCAATGCAAAAAAAACTTTTAAAAACGGCCGTTTTTTTGGGAGCAGTGATTTTAATGATGGTTAAAGTAAAAAAAAAAAAGTGAAATATTCCTTTAAATATCGTACCTGGGGGGTGTCTATAGTATGCCTGTAAAGTGGCGCGTGTTTCCCTTGTTTAGAACAGTCCCTGCACCAAATGTCATTTTTAAAGGAAAAAATCTCATTTAAAACTGCTTGCGGGTTTAATGTAATGTCGGGTCCTGGCAATATGGATGAAAATCAGTGAGACAAACGGCATGGGTACCCCCCAGTCCATTACCAGGCCCTTTGGGTCTTGTATGGATATTAAGGGGAACCCCGCACCCACATTAAAATAAGGAAAGGTGTGGGGCCACAAGGCTCTATATACTCTGAACAGCAGTATACAGGCGGTGCAAACAAGACAGGGACTGTAGGTTTGTTGTTAAGTAGAATCTGTTTGTCATTTTGAACGGGTACATTTTTAACGTGTTTAGCTCCAGCCAAAAAATCTTTTTTAAGCTTTTTGGAAAACATAGGGAAGGGTTATCACCCCTGTGACATTTGTTTTGCTGTCTTTCCTCCTCTTTAGAAGATTTCACCTCACTTTTTGTCCCAATGACAAATGTTTTTTGAAAATTTGGGTTTTTTGTGGAACAAGGATTGGAAAGCATCAGTGGAAAGAAGAAATGTTTTTCCCATATTAACTCTTACAGGAGAGAATTTCCCTTCCATGGGGTAGATTTCCTCACACTTCCTGTTGTCTCCTTCCGTTTGCAAGTAGGAGTCGTTTGTAAGTTAGATGTTTGAAAGTAGGGGCCTGCCCTATATACTCAGCATAAATTTGGCCCTTAGGTGTTGTTGTGGCCACAACAACGTAAGCCCTCACAGGGCCCTGCTGTGAAATATTAGATCAAGAATTGTAATTACATGCCCCTGTTGAACAGGGGCAGAAAAACTGGGCCTTTGGTGGTGGTGGTGGTGGTGCTGGTGCCACAACACTGTAAGTCCTCACTCGCTCTTGGTGGGTGCAGAAATGGGCCCTGCTGTGAAATATTAGATCAAGAATTGTAATTACATGCCCCTGTTGAACAGGGGCAGAAAAATTGGGCCTTTGGTGGTGGTGGTGGTGGTGGTGGTGCCACAACACTGCAACCCCTCACAGACACTCTAGTTGGAACGCAGGAACGAGCCCTGCTGCAAAGTATTGCATCAAAAATTGTAATTACACGCCCCTGTTAAACAGGGGCAGAAAAATTGGGCCTTAGGCACTGGTGCTGGTGCTACAACACTGCAACCCCTCACAGACACTCTAGTTGGAACGCAGGAAAGAGCCCTGCTGCAAAGTATTGCATCAAAAATTGTAATTACACGCCCCTGTTAAACAGGGGCAGAAAAATTGGGCCTTAGGCACTGATGCTGGTGCTACAACACTGCAACCCCTCACAGACACTCTAGTTGGAACGCAGGAACGAGCCCTGCTGCAAAGTATTGCATCAAAAATTGTAATTACACGCCCCTGTTAAACAGGGGCAGAAAAATTGGGCCTTAGGCACTGGTGCTGGTGCTAAAACACTGCAACCCCTCACAGACACTCTAGCTGGAACGCAGGAACGAGCCCTGCTGCAAAGTATTGCATCAAAAATTGTAATTACACGCCCCTGTTAAACAGGGGCAGAAAAATTGGGCCTTAGGCACTGGTGCCACAACACTGCAACCCCTCACAGACACTCTAGTTGGAACGCAGGAACGAGCCCTGCTGCAAAGTATTGCATCAAAAATTGTAATCACACGCCCCTGTTAAACAGGGGCTGAAAAATTGTGCCTTAGGCATTGGTGGTGGCGCCCAGAACCAAAAATGTTCTTTCAAGCTATCAGCGTGATGATTGAGGAGGAAGAGGATAATTACTCAGGGATAGTCACTCAGCATCAGCATAGGCAGTCTTTGAAGGGATCTGAGATTTCAAAAAAAATTATTCGGTTACATCAGCATCAGGTGCTTGGTAGCTGGTGGTGATCCAAGACTGATTCATTTTTATGAAGGTCAGTCGATCGACCGAGTCGGTGGACAGACGCACCCTGTGATCGGTTACAAAGCCTCCAGCAGCACTGAATGTGCGTTCCGAAAGAACGCTGGATGCAGGACAGGCCAGTAGCTCAATTGCATACTGTGCAAGCTCTGGCCAGTGATCCATCCTCAAGACCCAGTAACCCAGAGGATTTTCGGTGGGAAAGGTGTCCAAGTCTGATCTTGCCCCTAGGTATTCCTGCACCATGTAAAACAGACGCTGGCGATGGTTGCTGGAACCGATCATACCTTGGGGCTGCGGACCAAAAAATTGTCTGAACGCATCGGTCAGACGGCCACCTTCTCCACCGCTCGTTCTTTGACTGACCGAAGCCTCAGCAACACGTTGTCCAGAAACAGGAGTTTGTAACCTCCCAGTCTCTGGGAACGTGTTGCACAGACCTTTCTGCAAGGCCTCCCGAAGATGTTTCATCCTCTGCTCCCTCTGCGATGGCAAGATAAGCTCCGCAACCTTACCCTTGTAACGTGGATCAAGGAGGGTTGCCAGCCAGTATTGGTCCTTCTCCTTGATACCACGAATACGAGGATCCTTACGCAGGCTTTGCAGGATCAGGGAGGCCATGCAGCGTAGGTTTGCTGAGGCATTCGGTCCGGAGTCCTCTGGGTCACTAAGGACGACATGGTCCGCAGCCACCTCCTCCCAGCCACGTACAAGTCCATGTGTTTCTTGGGACTGATCCCTTAAAGACTGCTGCTGTTGCTGAGTGCCAGGCTCCACCTCCATACTGACACAATCTTCCTCCTCCTCCTCCTCCTCGTCCTCTTCCTGTGTGATTGGCGGGCATGCAGAAACACTGTCTGGATAAAGGGGGCCTTGAGAGCTAAGGAAGTCCTCCTCTTCCTGCCTCTGTTCTGCCTCAAGTGCCCTGTCCATTATTCCACGCAGCGTGTGCCCCAACAGGTGGACAAGGGGGACAGTGTCACTGATGCATGCACTGTCACTGCTCACCATCCTCGTGGCCTCCTCAAATGGTGACAGGACAGTGCATGCATCCCTGATCATGGCCCACTGGCGTGGGGAAAAAAAACCAAGCTCCCCTGACCCTGTCCTGGTGCCATAGTCGCACAGATACTCATTGATGGCCCTCTGCTGCGTGTGCAGCCGCTGCAGCATGGCCAACGTTGAGTTCCACCTGGTGGGCATGTCACAGATTAGGCGGTTCTTGGGCAGGTTAAACTCCTTTTGGAGGTCCGTCAGCCGAGCACTGGCATTATATGACCGGCGGAAATGCACACAGACTTTCCTGGCCTGCCTCAGGACATCCTGTAAGCCCGGGTACCTGCCCAAGAACCGCTGCACCACCAAGTTAAGGACGTGAGCCAAACAGGGCACATGGGTCATTTGTCCCTGTCGGAGGGCAGAGAGGAGGTTGGTGCCATTGTCGCAAACCACCATTCCTGCCTTAAGTTGGCGTGGCGTCAACCACCTCTGAACCTGCCCCTGCAGAGCTGACAGAACCTCTGCCCCAGTGTGGCTCCTGTCCCCCAAGCTCACCAGCTCAAGCACCGCATGGCATCTTTTGGCCTGCGTACTTGCGTAGCCCCTTGAATGGCTACGGAGCACCGCTGGTTCCGAGGACAAAGCACAGGAAGAGGCCATGGAGGAAGAAGAAGAGGAGGGGGTGGAGGAGAGAGGTATGTCACAATCATTAGCATTTTGGAGGCGTGGTGGCGGAACAACCTCCAACACTACTGCACCTTGTCCTGCATCCTTCCCAGCTGCCAGCAGAGTCACCCAATGCGCCGTGAAACTTAAGTAACGTCCCTGTCCACGCCTGCTGGACCATGAGTCAGCGGTAATATGCACCTTACCGCTGACCGCCCTGTTCAGCGAGGCATGGACATTGCCTTCCACATGCCGGTAGAGAGCCGGAATCGCCTTCCATGAGAAAAAGTGGCGTTTAGGTACCTGCCACTGAGGAACCGCACATTCCACAAACTCACGGAAGGGGGCAGAGTCTACCAACTGAAAAGGCAGCAGTTGAAGTGCTAGCAATTTTGCCAAGCTAGCATTCAACCGCTGCGCATGTGGATGGCTGGGAGCAAACTTCTTTCGGCGGTGCAGCAGCTGGGGCAGGGAAATTTGCCTGGTACAATCTGACGTCAGTGTACCAAAAGCAGATTGCCCACAAGTACTTGGCTGTGACACACCTAATTCTACACCTTCATTCCTCTCAGTGCAGGTCTCAGAGAGGACTGAAGGTATAGTGGGGTTGGAGATCTCAGCTGATGAGGAGCAAGGAGAGGTCCTCTTTGTTCTTTGGTGTGGGTCTTTTAGATACGCTTGCCAACGAACTGCATGGCAGGTCAACATATGTCTGGTCAAGCATGTGGTACCCAAGCGGGAGATGTTTTGGCCACGCGAGATACGCTTGAGACATATGTTGCAAATAGCAGCGGTGCGATCTGATGCACTCGTCTCAAAAAAGGCCCACACCAAAGAACTTTTTGAATAACGCGTAGAGACTGCAGCGCCCTGCACATGTGGAGCTTTGGGGTGTGATGCAGTCAATGTGCTGCCCTTAGGCTGGCCCCTGGAGGGCATCCTGCCTCGTTGGTGATGTGCCGCCTCCTCCTCCTCCTCTCTCCTATCAGGCACCCACGTTGAGTCAGTGACCTCATCATCCCCTCCCTCCTCATCACTGGAGCAAACCTGGCAGTATGCTGCAGCAGGAAGAGCATGACTGCCAGATTGCTGTCCTTCTTGGGCACCCCCTCTGTCTGCGCTCATGTTACTGCCTTCATCGAGCTCAGTATCATCATCAGAGCCTTCCAAACGCTGGGCATCCTCCTGGAGCATGTGTCCAACACTGTGGTCAAACAGTTCGAGGGACTCCTCAGGAGGACATGGTGGGGCTAGGGAAGGAGTCACTGATGACATTGAGCCGAGGGAAGAGGCCGCTGCTTTGTCAGACAAAGTACCCTGGGCATGGGTGAGAGAGGATGAGGAGGATGAGGACGGCTTGGTCATCCACTCGACCAAGTCTTCCGCATGTTGTGGCTCAACACGGCCAGCTGCCGAAAAAAAGCCCAAGCGTGTCCCACGGCCACATGCTGATGAGGATGCACCGTCTCCATGACCAGCACTAGACACAGAGCCTGCTTGCCCTCTCTTATTGGCTTGTGACTGTCTGCCTCTCCTTCTTGGCCTTCCAGACATACTAATGGCCTGTAGCTGCACTAAGCTGGGATATATATATATATATATATATATATATATATATATATATATATGTACTGATACTGCAGCTAGCAAAATCAACTGCCTGCCTGTAGTATGGGAACACCACCAACCTTCTACAGGTAGCTTTAGCTGAACACTGTGAGCAGGACGCACCCCACTAACTTGTAGGTTTCGCTGAACACTGTGAGGTGGACGCACCACACTAACTTGTAGGTTTAGCTGAACACTGTGAGGTGGATGCACCACACTAACTTGTAGGTTTAGCTGAACACTGTGAGCAGGACGCACCCCACTAACTTGTAGGTTTAGCTGAACACTGTGAGCAGGACGCACCCCACTAAATTGTAGGTTTAGCTGAACACTGTGAGCAGGACGCACTGCACTAACTGTAAATAGTCTAGCTGCCTGACTGTGGTACTAATAGGATCAAAAGAACACCATTAATTTTCTTCAGGTAGCTGTAGATACTGTAACAAGACAAGCCTGCCTGTCAGTAAGAAGATAACAGGAACAGATCTAGCTGAACACTGTGAGCAGGACGCACTGCACTAACTTGTAGGTTTAGCTGAACACTGTGAGGTGGACGCACCACACTAACTTGTAGGTTTAGCTGAACACTGTGAGCAGGACGCACCCCACTAACTTGTAGGTTTAGCTGAACACTGTGAGCAGGACGCACTGCACTAACTGTAAATAGTCTAGCTGCCTGACTGTGGTACTAATAGGATCAAAAGAACACCAGTAATTTTCTTCAGGTAGCTGTATATACTGTAACAAGACAAGCCTGCCTGTCAGTAAGAAGATAACAGGAACGGATCTAGCTGAACACTGTGAGGTGGATGCACCACATTAACTTGTAGGTTTAGCTGAACACTGTGAGCAGGACGCACCCCACTAACTTGTAGGTTTAGCTGAACACTGTGAGCAGGACGCACCCCACTAACTTGTAGGTTTCGCTGAACACTGTGAGGTGGACGCACCACACTAACTTGTAGGTTTAGCTGAACACTGTGAGGTGGATGCACCACACTAACTTGTAGGTTTAGCTGAACACTGTGAGCAGGACGCACCCCACTAACTTGTAGGTTTAGCTGAACACTGTGAGCAGGACGCACCCCACTAAATTGTAGGTTTAGCTGAACACTGTGAGCAGGACGCACTGCACTAACTGTAAATAGTCTAGCTGCCTGACTGTGGTACTAATAGGATCAAAAGAACACCATTAATTTTCTTCAGGTAGCTGTAGATACTGTAACAAGACAAGCCTGCCTGTCAGTAAGAAGATAACAGGAACAGATCTAGCTGAACACTGTGAGCAGGACGCACTGCACTAACTTGTAGGTTTAGCTGAACACTGTGAGGTGGACGCACCACACTAACTTGTAGGTTTAGCTGAACACTGTGAGCAGGACGCACCCCACTAACTTGTAGGTTTAGCTGAACACTGTGAGCAGGACGCACTGCACTAACTGTAAATAGTCTAGCTGCCTGACTGTGGTACTAATAGGATCAAAAGAACACCAGTAATTTTCTTCAGGTAGCTGTATATACTGTAACAAGACAAGCCTGCCTGTCAGTAAGAAGATAACAGGAACGGATCTAGCTGAACACTGTGAGGTGGATGCACCACACTAACTTGTAGGTTTAGCTGAACACTGTGAGCAGGACGCACCCCACTAACTTGTAGGTTTAGCTGAACACTGTGAGCAGGATGCACTGCACTAACTGTAAATAGTCTAGCTGCCTGACTGTGGTACTAATAGGATCAAAAGAACACCAGTAATTTTCTTCAGGTAGCTGTATATACTGTAACAAGACAAGCCTGCCTGTCAGTAAGAAGATAACAGGAACGGATCTAGCTGAACACTGTGAGCAGGACGCACTGCACTAACTTGTAGGTTTAGCTGAACACCGTGAGCAGGACGCACCGCACTAACTTGGAGGTTTAGCTGAACACTGAGCAGGACGCACCCCACTAACTTTTGTAGGTTTAGCTGAACACTGTGAGCAGGATGCACTGCACTAACTGTAAATAGTCTAGCTGCCTGACTGTGGTACTAATGGGATCAAAAGAACACCAGTAATTTTCTTCAGGTAGCTGTATATACTGTAACAAGACAAGCCTGCCTGTCAGTAGGAAAATAACAGGAACGGATCTAGCTGAACACTGTGAGCAGGACGCACTGCACTAACTTGTAGGTTTAGCTGAACACTGTGAGGTGGACGCACCACACTAACTTGTAGGTTTAGCTGAACACTGTGAGCAGGACGCACCCCACTAACTTGTAGGTTTAGCTGAACACTGTGAGCAGGACGCACTGCACTAACTGTAAATAGTCTAGCTGCCTGACTGTGGTACTAATAGGATCAAAAGAACACCAGTAATTTTCTTCAGGTAGCTGTATATACTGTAACAAGACAAGCCTGCCTGTCAGTAAGAAGATAACAGGAACGGATCTAGCTGAACACTGTGAGCAGGACGCACTGCACTAACTGTAAATAGTCTAGCTGCCTGACTGTGGTACTAATAGGATCAAAGGAACACCAGTAATTTTCTTCAGGTAGCTGTAAATACTGTAACAAGACAAGCCTGCCTGTCAGTAGGAAGATAACAAGAACGGATCTAGCTAAACTGAATACAGTGTATATATATATATATATATATGCAACACCTGGGATGCATATATATATACACAATACACTGTAAGTGCAGCTAACTGACTGACTGTTCTGCCTAATCTATCTAACTCAAATCAAATGTCACTGTCTGTCTCTCTCTCTCTCTCAATGAACGCCGGAACACACACTACACAGGGCCGCCGTGCAGGCAGCCTTATATAGTGTGGGGCGTGTACTAAATCCCCTGAGCCATAATTGGCCAAAGCCTCCTTGGCTTTGGCCAATTATGGCTCTCTGTTCAGGCGGCGCTGTGATTGGCCAAGCATGCGGGTCATAGTGCATGCTTGGCCAATCATCAGCCAGCAATGCACTGCGATGCCGCAGTGAATTATGGGCCGTGACGCGCCACACGAATTTGGCGCGAACGGCCCATATCGTTCGCAATTCGACGAACGATCGAACAGCCGATGTTCGAGTCGAACATGGGTTCGACTCGAACACGAAGCTCATCCCTAATGGTGACGTATGCTTGGCCTGCTAACGTTTGCACTGTCAGTAAACATTGTTCGTTCGCCCAATGATACAATGTTTTTGGCAGATCCAGGTTAACTACATTTATTCAGGCCTATTTGTATTAAAAGAAGTTTAGCACATTGTCCTCTAGATGGGCTTGTAACTAGAATGAAATGTAAACTTGATTCAGTGTAAGGAGAGGACACTCAGCAACTGTTTACACATCTGGATGCAGGAGCACTAGTGTGGGATACCAGAACACCCTTTTTAGGGTGTCCCACACAGGTGCTCCAGTGGACACTAGGGGTCTCTCCATGTGTAAAAATTGTACAAAAAAGGTAAGTATTTCAGCTTTAGAAAGGGAAAAAAAAATGTCTTCAGCTTGGAACTCTGCCCAAAAAGACAATTGTTCAACACTTCCAAGCAATGTTTCCGATTCCTATTTCTGGCCTCAAATATCTGTGTGCTAAGTATATATTTTTTTAACTCACATAGGGGAGAAAAGACTCCGGACATCTGAAGACACCAGGGACCCCCAACCTCATAAAGAAGGGGAAATACCAACACCAAAACCAGAGGATGTGGAGGAAGGAGAGGTTTATGAAGTGAGCGAAATTGTGACCCCAACAGGTGAGTGTCTGAGACCACAGCTTCAGGTAATAGATGTATGCCTGCATATTTTTAATACATGGTGTGTTTTTTAATTTTAGGTGATGTAGATGTTGTGGAAGAAGAAACTCCTTTCACAAGTGCAAGTGCACAGATCCTCATTGGGGAGATCATGGTGTGCAATCGTGATTTACAGAAGATCAAGGAAGACATCAATGATGTTGAAAAAAGACTCAAAAACATCATTGATGTTTTAGGCAGAATCAAAAACACAGCACAATTCTTCAATTTGTTTATATTTTGAAGATTTTAGAATCTTTTTTGAAGTATATTGAAAGCTAAATTTTGAAGATGCACATAGTGTGTCAACATGTGCTATCTGCCATCATGGGATATCAATATACACGTTTTGTGGGTGCAACCCCTTCCTCGCAACTCAAGTAGGTAAGAGGAAGGGGTTGCACCCCCCGAAACACGTCCATTGATCCCCCATGATGGTAGCTAGCACATGTTGACATTAGGCATCGGATCAGGAGGGAAATCCCCATTTTGACTCTCAATTTGTGTGCATCTTCAAAATTTGGCTTTCACAGGGGTGACATCACCCCCATCTGATGAAGGCAAAATCAACACAGTTTGGACATACTAATGTCTGATATTGCCTTCACTTTATCAAATTTGAACTTTGTAAGTTCCTGGGTTGTGTATTGTTTTATAGTTTTAAACATGCCTGTTTAACACCAAAAAGGCTATTTGTACTGTAAAAACCAAAAATGTTATTACAAATATATTTAGGAGTTTGGCTGAGCAACCCTTGGTGTGATACGACACCTCATCCCAGTAGTTGGAGCTCAATTAGGGGGGGAAAGAATTATAGGGATTATGGCGGTGCCAAGAGAAACAAGATACAATATTTGAGAATAAAAATTCTATTTATTTAACAAAATTCAATAAAATTTAGGTATAATAGTCACATAGACGAGGTGTGCAAGGAAATTCTAAAATCAATTCTGTAGCAAGAGATATTTCACATCACTTGGCCTGATGATTGTGACGGCCAGTTCTGTGAGTGGGTATTCAGATGTCCGACATGTTTCGCCAGTCTTGGCTTCTTCAAGGACAGTTGTTTAATACCTAAGAGGCTACAGAGTTTTCTATAAAGAAAAATATAACTGTCAATGAATATTGTGGAGCAATTGATACATTAAGATACAAAATAATAAATATATATACACATATCACCGTATGTTCGCGAACCGTCTAGGCAAATTATGCCCCACCACCCAAGATGGCCTCTACAGGCCCCCCCACACACCACAGGGTGCCAGAAATGCCCCAACACAGGCTATCTAAGATGGATTACCTGCAATTCACCAGGGATGGATGCTACATGCCTTCGAAGCAAAGCCTCAGAAATAGAGATCAAAATAGGTAGCTGCAGGGGACAGTAAGAGAGACTTGACGGAGAATATGCCTAAAGAGATATATACAGGCAAAGTTACGTATATTTTTAGCTGGGCCTGGGGACCATATATCAATAGAAGTAAGAAATTTCAAGTTGGACTAACATAGTCTCTAATTTTACTTACATGTAGAGTATTCAAGTTGGAAGACAGGACGTCAGAAAATAGCCAACATTAAGAGTAGTTCAATTGTAAAATGAGAAGTGTCACTGAAATGGTAAGAAAAGAAAAGAAAGGGAGGGGTAACATTTACGTGCCACATAATGATGTCCAGAAAGTGTAAATAGGCAACGCTAGTTGCAATACAACTGTAACAAGTGACAAATCAAGATGTAAATAAATTTACACTCACCAATAGTGTAAACGAACGTGGGATACTACTAATCTGCAGCCAATAGACACACCAATCAAACAAACTAGGAGATAAAAATGTGTATGTGTCAGCTTAATATAAGTATGATCCGAGGGAGAGTGAAGGAAAACAGCAAGCAGGGCAAAAATGTGCTTACCCAAACGTGCTACAGTTCGTGTGACTGAGTCCTGTGGTTCCCTGGCGTGTCTAAGAGCCAGGGGTGCCGGCGCTCTTATGTCCCCCTCACGCGAGCGGCGTCTGACGTCACCGCACGCGTGAGCGGACAAAAGGGGCCACTGCGCATGCGCGACCCGCTGTCCATCCGGTCCTACAAGGTCCAGAAGGCACAGCGGTGGTGTCCATGGTGATGTAAAAATACATCACGGACACTGCGCAGTATACAATGCCGCCATAGGCAGCGAGATACCTGGAAGAAGGGAATTAAACCAAAGCGCAGTGGCAAAGGCGGGCAGAGGACGTGCCAATGCCCTTGGGTGTCCATACAGCTAAAATGCATCTCATATAAAGGGGCTAATGACATCAGAGACAGCGCTCACCATCCTGGGATGCACGGACCCGTGGACAGTTAGCTGCAACGGGTGACAGTCTGGAAAGGAGAAGAGAGGCAACCATGGAGGCAGGGTGTAGATGGAACATATTGGGATGAGGGAATCGGT
This sequence comes from Aquarana catesbeiana, assembly GCF_042186555.1. Classification (NCBI taxonomy): domain Eukaryota; kingdom Metazoa; phylum Chordata; class Amphibia; order Anura; family Ranidae; genus Aquarana; species Aquarana catesbeiana. The sequence continues at coordinate 348,001,994 of NC_133329.1, read as the reverse complement.
AGGGACAGACCGGGGAGGAGTGGACAAAGGGGAACAAGTGAGGGGACGCCTGCACACAAGGCTAAAGAAGAGGGGAAAAGAAAGGATACAGAAAACCTAGTCCCCGGCATGTACCCACACAAATCGCCCAGACAGCTCGCAAATTAACACACACGTAATAATAAAGTAATATACGCAGAACAACTGATGGTATGGTAACATGGAACAATCTAAACATAAATACAACACTAAAAGTATCTCAATAGTACTACATAAATCTATCTATTTAAATTAGGTTGGATAATATCAAGAGGGAATACCATGACGAGGGGACGAGGAATGCCATGACTTGATGTCAAGACCGATATCTGAAATGGGAAGGAGCTAAATAGGGAGGAATATACAAAGTACAAAAGCAAATAACATAAATAATTATGAATATAAATATGAGAAATGACCATTATTTTTAAGGTGGGCTGTGTCAGTCCCAAGGGGAAAGGGGAGGAAGGGGGGGGGAAGAGGGGGGGGGGGGAAATAATAAATAGGGAGAGAAACAGCCGACCTACAAAAAAGGCTTGAAACTGATGCCTTCATTGAGCCCTGGGTGTCTAGTGGCATCCAAGGTGTGTATCCACTTGGTTTCTAACTGCAATAATTTTTGGTCAATGTCTCCACCCCTAACATGTGTAGGGATGTGTTCCAATGCTGTAAATCCCACAACATGGGGATTAAAGTCATGGTGTGCTGCTATATGTCGGTTAATAGATGTAGAGATTTTACCTTTATATAAAGGTTTAATGTGGTCACGGATCCTGACACAGAACTGACGTTTAGTTTTGCCGACATAGTAACTGCCACAAGTACAAGTAGCAAGATAAACTATGCCGGTGGTTTGGCAAGTGACTTTATGTTTGATTTTGTATCTTTGGCCATTTGGAAGCGGTTTCTCGCGTATATCATAAATGAACTCACATATATCACAGTGACCGCATGGAAATGTGCCGGTCACTGATGAAGAAATTTCTAGTTTGGGTGCATGGTGGCTCGCTATGACTTTATCCCGTAACGAAGGGGAACGACGGTAGGTAATTTGAGGTTGAGATTGAATATATTTTTTAATAGTGTGATCTGATGTAAGGAGGGGCCAATATTGTTGAAGAATATTCCTCACCTCATTATGATGTTGGGAAAATTGAGTAATAAGTCGGACCGACTGAGAAGTATCCTTCTTTTTAATAGTATGCAACAATTTTTTCCGATCTAATTTTCTTACTTTGTTAAAAGCCTGTTTCAACAATTTCTGGCTGTAACCTCTTCTTTTTAATCTTTCGTACAGGTCCTGTGCGGCCACGAGAAAGTCCTTCTTGTCCGTACAGTTTTGTTTAATCCGTAAATATTGACTATAGGGAATACTCTTTAATAATGGTTTAGGGTGAGCGCTGTTAGCATGCAAGATAGTATTCCCTGACGTTTCCTTACGGTACAGGGATGAAGAGATGTTTCCATTGGAATCGACTCGTATTTCCAGATCAAGGAAGGTAATCCTTCTCTGGCTACACTCCATTGTGAACTTGAGATTATATGAGTTAACAGCCAATATCTCTATAAATCTCGTGAGTTGTTCACGAGTACCAGACCAAAAGAAAAGGATATCATCGATATAACTGTGCCACGAAATCACGTGGCACAGGAAATCAGCCAAATGATGATTAGAAAACAGGTCTTTTTCCCACCCCCCCAGGTACAAGTTGGCGTAGGATGGCGCACATTTCGTGCCCATGGCCACGCCTTGCACCTGGAGGAAGTGGGAAGTACCAAATAGGAAATGGTTCCGTGTTAGGATAAAGCGTAAAAGATCAACCACAAAATCATTGTATGCCTTAAATTTCGGGCCTCTATCCTCCAACAATTTAGAAATAACTTTGATACCAACATTATGCGGTATTGTGTTATAGAGGCTCTCAACGTCCAGTGCAACCAACCATGTGTCCTGTGGAACTTGCAAGTCCTCCAAAATACGGAGGAGGTGCACCGTATCCTGAACATAAGAAGGGAGAGCATGTACATGTGGATTTAAGTACTTGTCCACAAGGGCGCTAGCATTTTCTGTCAAGCTCGAACATCCTGACACAATCGGACGTCCAGGGGGGTTTTTTAGCGACTTATGCAACTTCGGCAGAGCATAGAAAGTAGGTATTCTTGGATTATGAACATTAAGAAACTTCCAGGTGTTAATGTCTATGGTTCCCCTCTGATAAGCAGAGAAAATGAGCTCGTAATATTCAGAAGTATAATTTTCAACGAGTGTACGCGAAATAGGTCTATACCAGTCCTGGTTGTCAAGGATGTTGCGGCACATGATTTCATACGCCGCAACATCCATGACAACCACATTGCCGCCTTTGTCGGCGGGTTTTATAACCAAGCCCACGTGATCTTGCAGAGATTTAAGGGCCTGTCTCTCGGCACAAGATAAGTTAGAAGAGTGTGAAGTGGAAAAATCCATTTCTTTGATGGTTTTACTGATTTGTTCCACAAAAGCCCAGATGTTGGGGTTTGCAGAGAGATTGGGGAAACTTTTAGAAACTTTTAGATTACAAGTATATGTTGGTTTGTTCAAAAACCCTTTTCTAACGCACATGTGAATGTGCACAGAGTAAAAAGTTTTCTACTCAACAATGTGTGGCTTCTTCTTTCAATGCTCAATAGCAGTTTTTGGATTAAGTTGGTGTTTACAGTGACAATGGGGCTTTTTACTAAAGGCAAATCCACTCTGCACTACAAGTGCACTTTTAGTGCACTTTCAGTGCAGTTTCAAGTGCAGTTTCAAGTGCACTTTTGCAGTGCACTTGGAGTGCAAAGTGGATTTTCATTTAGTAAATAACTCACACAGTGCTTTTTAATTTGCCACAATCAGGCCATTTTCGTGACTCACAAAAATTAATTCATGGTGCTGAAAATTATGAATATTTTTATCAGTAATGCATTACATACATTAACAACAAAAACAAGGTGTGTGTGTAGCAGACCCACAACATAATAGTTCACTGAAGATGAGATTGTCACCTCATGTATCAAATAAATTACGTTTGCACTATTGAAGAAAATGGCCAAAAAGAAAAGTCCATTGGATAACCTAGGAGACAGCTAAAAGAAACACAAGCAGTAAATCAAAGGAAATCTTATTTCAGTTTAACTAAAAAAAATTATTCAAAAATGTTTATTAAACATTTTCTGGCATATGAATGGCCCCCCTACCCGCAAAGTACTCCATATATTTGATACGGACCTTGCGGGCGCTTTGGGGGGGCAAGCCAGGACGGCCAGCTTCAAGCGACGTCAGGATTTCTTCTTGAAGTCCGACCTCAGGCCCAACTGAGGTCACATAGTTCATTGAATTTCTTCTTAAATAGTTGTGGAGAATGCAGCATGCAAGGATTAGATGGTTAAGTTTATATTCCGCCATGTTGATTGCCGTAAGGAATAGGCGGAACCGGCTGGCCATTATCCCGAAAGCGTTCGCCACCACTCTTCTGGCTCTGGTCAGCCGGTAGTTAATAAACCGTCTGGTCCTGGGTGAGGGTCCTCATCGGGAACGGCCGATCACCCAGCCCAAACGCTTCATCAGCGACAAAGACAAACGGGAGTCCTTCCACGTTATCTTCAGTAGGTGGCAATCCCAAGCCACCACTCTGGAGACATCGGTAGAACTTGGTCTGGGCGATGACTCCACCATCTGACATCCAGCCATTCTTCCCCACGTCCACAGAGAGAAACTCATATGTGGCCGACACCACCGCCAACATCACAATACTATTAAACCCCTTATAGTTGTAATAGTATGACCCCGAGTTGGGGGGTGGGACTATGTGGATGTGTTTCCCATCAATTGCCACCCCGCAGTTGGGAAAGTCCCACCGCTGAGCAAATTGGGATGCCACAGTCTGCCATTCCTGTGGCATTGAAGGAAACTGTGGAGTCAAACAAGAAAATAAAAATTAGTAATTTTACACATAAACATTGCAAGCTGATTAGACACAAACATTCTTCGCCAACATCAGTATTAACATTTACTTGAAGGAGTATTTAAAGACAAATATATAAAGTACACTTATGAGATTCCTCAGCCTCTCTGATGGCCCATTGTAAAAATTTTAGGGGGGGAGATGTTTTGGACAGGTAACCTTCTCCACTTCATTGAGAGCTGAATGCATAAATAATGTGTTTAACTTTGGCCAGCCCCTCCTTACTTACACTATTGGTAGCCCACTGGACAGGTAAGAAGTGTCATAATACAAAATATAAATACACACTGTACAAATTGAAGCACTTTTCTACATTCTGCAATTACCTATCAAGATAATAGGAGAACAAAATTTTAGATAGTACCATTTGAAAGTATTCAGGCAGGCCCTTTCACTACATGCTTTGGTGAATTCATACAGAAATATGACCACAAAAAAGGTAGGTATAGTGTGTATGGGTTTGGCAAAATCAGCAGATAGAGGATTGGTACCGGTTGACTTAGCGGTTGGGGGGAGGGAGGGTTCACAATGATTTTGGGAATCCAAAAAAAAAGCCTCTTGCACTCTGCCTGAATTTAAGGACAAAAATAACAATTGTACATATTTTAGGGGGTGTTTGGGGTAAAGCACTACTATGGAGCTGACAAAATACATTGTTAAGTGACTAGGATAGGTGTGTATGGGCCCAGGATAGTATGCTGGGGTGGTTAGTGAAGGCAAGTATGCATGAAGGACAAAAAAGGAAGGGTAAAAACTTCCAGCATGCATGAGAACAAAGGGGGCATTCACAGCATATTCCAGTCATGGTAATTAGGGAATGATGAAAGAAATCCAATACATTAGCAAACATTAAATACATAGAATGTGATGTTAAAGGAGAAATCTTACCTTAATATAGTCCTTCTGCAGGACCTGAATGATGGCAGAACAGGTCTCTGGAATAATGATCCCCAGAGCCTGGGGGGAGATGCCTGTAGAGAACTTGATGTCTTGCAGACTTCTCCCCGTCGCAAAGTACCGCAACGTGGCGACTAGCCTCTGTTCAGGAGTGATGGCTTGCCGCTTGCAGGTGTCCTGCTTCGTAATATAAGGGGACACCAAAGCCAATAAACGGTGAAAAACGGGGTCCGTCACCCGGAGATAATCCTGAAATCATCAGGATTATTCTCACTGATCTCCACAAAGGCATATGAGAGAATTGGTCACGCTGGAGCAACCAATTCTTCGTCCATGAACTCCTCCCCGCCCTGTTCATGGACTGGGCTTGGGTCAAAGTAAGAACCCCAACACCAAGCCCCTGCATAGCATGAACTCTATGACGAGTACATACTCGCAACATGGCTAGAAAATGGTCGGCTGGTCAGAACGAACTACCGTAACAGAACGCACTGAAAATCAGAAAGACCTGAGAAGAGCGAGCTGAAAATCAGAAACAAGTGGACAAAAATGCACTGGAAATCAAATACATACTATAAAATACACACTGAAAACCAGATGCGAACTGACTACATGCACTGAAAACCAGATACGAACCCACAAACACAAACTGAAGAGCTGTAATGATCTGAAAAGCACAAGGCTGAAAAGCGCGAATTGTCTCTCACCAAAGTTCTACTAACATGAGATTAGCAGAAGGAGCCCAAAGCGCACTGGCTATTGAACTTTTTCTAGTCACGTCGTACGTGTTGCACGTCACCGCGTTCTTTCCGATCAGAATTTCCGAAAACATTTGTGTGACCGTGTGTATGCAAGACAAGTTTGAGCCAACATCCGTCGGAAAAAAAACATGGATTTTGTTGTCGGAATGTGCGATTGTGTGTACGCGGTATTAGAGTGTAATAATTATTAAGTTGTGCTGAGCTTTACAGGATAAAGCATACAGTATGTACTAGCAGACAATATGAAAAATCAATTTTCTGGGATTTTCAACATGCTGTTGCATTAATTGAATCTTGTGCATTTTATCTTTTAACAACATGAAGGAGACCACAAGAAAGACTTAACAGGGGCATATTAGGAGCACTGAGCGCTAGTAGGAAAAGAACGGCATATCCTGTGTTGATAATGACAACAGAACCACAGGTTTTTTAACCAAGATTGTTAACCACACAGAACAATTTTTAACGTAAAGTGGAACTAAACCTAACTTATGAAAAAATGCGAGCAGGAGCTTTTTTTTTGGAGAAGAGATATGCTATGTCTCTTCTGCAATAACACACACTTACCTACCAAGGCACTATCTTCTACTGAATGTACACTGAAATGTGCAGCACAGCTCAGAATGCATTCCCATTACACTCCAGCTGTGCCAGAAAAACTGTGCACAAGCATGGGATAGGATCATCCTCCATCGGCCAATCAAGAGACTGAGAACTCAGCACCCTGGAGTAGCCTGGGAAAAGGATGACAGTGGCCAGCTAGGGATGTATCCGGTACACCACTGGAAGGTAGAGGTGAGTATTTTAGGGAGTTCCGTTCCATTTTAAACTGTAGGAACTATTGGCTGTAGAAATTTTAAAAAAATGGCAGTTCCCATGACCACATCAAACTAATGTAGCAGAATCTCTAACCTCTTCCAGTCTAATGAGAACCTTTGAGGCCACAGACCGCTGACATCCTTCAATATGTAGTGGGTTGTGAGGCATAGTGGGTGCAAAGGTGGTAAAAGTCATTGGGTGCCAGACACTTCTTGGATGCAAAATAGGTTTTATTTATTTTAAGAGTCCTTTTATATTTTGCAAGGGTAAGATGGTTGGGGCCAGGTCACGCTTAAGAAGTTGCAATTTCAATAGGGAGACTCTGAAGCTTCAATAGGAGGACAGCCGTACAGGGAAAGGCCCCAGCAAGGTGCTACTTCTTCACATGCAGGTTTGCTGTCCCCTATGGCTACAGTAATTAACAGTTCCTATTTCAAACATAACAGTTCTCTCAGCTTTACTACAGCTTCTATTTGTAGTTCTTCAGCCCCTTGAGCTCCTGGTCTCTCACTGGACTCTCTGATTCACTAACTCTGAATCCTGTGAACTCCTCAAGGCATTCGTGGTGGTATCCAACTCAAGTGTCACCCATGTTTCCCTGCTGGGTCCCTAGCTTGGCACTTCGGATACCTTCAAGCTTCACCCCTGCTGACCGGCTCGGTCCCTGACTTGACACACAAGGCTGCTCTGCAAGAGTCGCCTCCGCTGGTTGGGTCCCTGACTTGATCACTGCCTGAAGTTTCCCGATTCTCCACCGTGCCCGTTTGGTGATAATACTGCTCCAGTACTTGCTTCAGTTACTCACTGTGGTCCCTGGTAAAGGTGGTTGGTCCCTTAGTGGCGACAGCTTCCCTTTTACCTCTGACCCTGATAGGTTTTCCGGCCATCAGAACCATCACTTTTGGTTGGACTGCAAGCTGCAGTCCCAACCCTGCGCTACCCTCATACTTCTGGATAGGCCCTCACACAGCCTGGCAGCCAGATGCCCTCGGGATAGGCCCAATCTCTGGCCTAGCAGCCCAGGGCAGATGACACACTTCCACCCAGATGGCAATCCGGGTGGCACAGAACACAGATGACCTGACCTCTCCTGAATATACAGGTTCTCCCAGCAGGCCAAGGGATTCAAGACCTGCCCATTGGCTGAGATACCCCATATACCCATAACCTGACCGTGGGTTACCCTCCTCATATCTAATACCAACAAGTTCCCAGCCACCTAGTGGTAGAGGAGAAAAGTGCAACAAGGCCAAACTTAGGGAGAAATCAATAGATTTATATCAATCGACCAAGATGACTACTCTTGGCAAGTAAATTTGTGAGGAACTCCCTGACTAAACCCCAGGGTGCTAGACTATTTATTTTAGACTATAGTGTCACCACAAGTTGAACTCCAGGCCAACAGCTATATACACAAATCAAATACCATTAACAGCTGACAAAGGATTTGTACCTCTGTTTATCCAGTCCTGACATTTACTGTGCTCTGCCACACAACACAGCCCTGTCTGTCACTGAAGGGGCATGATTTTTTTTTTTCTGCTACATTTAACCAATTAAACCCCGGACCATTTGGCTGGCCAAAGAGCAGAGCACTTTTTGCGATTCGGCATGGCGTCGCTTTAACTGACAATTGCACGGTTGTGCGACGTGGCTCCCAAACAGAATTGACGTCCTTTTTTCTCTACAAATAGAGCTTTCTTTTGGTGATATTTGATCAGCTCTGCGTTTTTTTTTTTTTGCGATATAAACAAAAAAATAGCGACAATTTAAAAAAAAAAAAACATTATTTTTTACTTTTTACTATAATAAATATCCCCAAAAAATATATAAAAAAACATTTTTTTCCCTCAGTTTAGGCCAATATGTATTCTTCTACATATTTTTGGTAAAAAAAATCGCAATAAGCGTTTATTGATTGGTTTGTGCAAAAATAGCGTCTACAAAATAGGGGATAGTTTTATGGCATTTTTATTTGTAATTTTTTTTTTTTAATAGTAATGGTGGCGATCTGCGATTTTTATCGTGACTGTGACGTTATGGCAGACAGATCAGACACTTTTGGTGCTATTTTGGGACCATTCACATCTACACAGCGATCAGTGCAATTAAAAATGCACTGATTATTGTGTAAATGTGACTGGCAGTGAAGGGGTTAACCAGGAGGGGGCACTGCAGGGGTTAAGTGTGTCCTAGGGAGTGATTCTAATTGAGGGGGGGCGTGGCTATGTGTGACACGACACTGATCACCGCTCCTGATTACAGGGAGCTGTGATCAGTGTCCTGTCACTAGGCAGAATGGCGAAATGCTTGTTTACATCAGCATTTCCCTGTTCTTCCTCTCCGTGAGACGATCGCAGGTATCCCCGCGGACATCGAGTCTGCGGGACCCGTGATCACACTCACAGAGGTTGCATACAGGTACGTTAATCTGCCTGTACGTGCCCTTCTGCTGATGTATATCAGTGTGAGCCTGTCGGCAAGCGGTTAAACAACATTTACAACTCTTTTCCCTCCCCCACCCTTTAACTGAACAGTGGCAGGAGACGCAGCACAGTGATAAGAAACTCTGCTCTCTACTCCTATCAGCATACCCATTGCACTGCAGAGCAAGGGCTTGTTCACACTTGCCTAAATTTCTAACGCTCAACAAACGCTCCTATATCGTTTGCGCGGCGTAAGTATGGGCGTCAGACAGGCGTTTTACAAGCATTAACAAGGAGTTAAAAATGCTCCCCATACACCCTATGGGCAGTTTTGAAGCGTTTTACAAGCATTACCATAAATGAACGAATCTTAACACCCCGCAAACGCTCCGCAACTACCTGCTAGAGCATTTGCAAAGCGTTACCGTAGACTTGAATGGGAGGCGTTAAAAGGCATCAAACGCCTCCTGACTTGATATGAGGCTTTAATTTTGAAGCGACGCTAACACTTAGTGTGAACAGCACTATATGCTGTCTGTTGTATCTTGTGCAAGGCATTTGAGGGGCCTTTTTAATGCCTCTCAAACGCCTGCTCTTCATGCCAGTGTGAACTCAGCCCAATTAACATGTTCAAAATCCTGCTTCTCCCCCTCCAGTCTGAGCTCTGCTGTACAGGGAGAGCAAGAGGCTATTATCAAATCAAATGCAGGCATCTGCCCAGCTTTCATTTAAGAAATCAATTTAAGAATGTATTTATGAATACAAAGCTGCATTAACCTCTTCCTTGCTCCCTGCTGGAAAGCTCTCAATGCATAATTGCGATCTGAAGCTTTCCGATCATGTGACCACGGTGACTGCCAATCATCGTGGTCACATGATCTGAATGCCTGCTTCTGCCTACCAGCATTTAGAACCTCTTCAAGGACCGGGAGGCAGCGGAGGGAAGGGGTTAATGTGTGCTTTTTTATCTGCCAATTTCAACTTGTGAGATTCAAAAGATGAAGGCAGTAAAATGAAGCCTCCAATATTATTCCATGCCCCAAGCAAACCAAATCACTGTATTTACCTTGGCTGATGATAAAAGTTTCCACTTCAGCAATAGGTAATGCTTGTTGTCCAATAAATCATTTAATTATAAGAGACTTCCATTAAAGAGCATGTATATATAAAAGAGAAGCAATAAACTGGAGACACAAGGCAGTTCTGTGTAACTTGATCACATCAAGTGAAGAAATAAGAATGCTGGATGTGGGTTTGGATTGATTTACTAAAGGAATAGTGCGGTGCAGCTAAGTGATAATTCACTTCGTAAAGGTTACTCAAACATATGCAAGAAATCTTCACCTCAATCACTAAGCTAAGTGAAAATTCCTTTTGCAAAGTGAAAACTCGTAAAACGTGAACAGGCTCTACTCCTTTGGTACATTTACCCCCATGTGTTGCAAAGTATTGAAAAGCATTATAGCTAAAGTAATGGTATAAAGTTGAACCGTGAGTGCTCAGCCTGTGGCCTTCCAGCGGTTGCGGAACCACAAGTCCCATGAGATAAGTGAAAAAAGGCCTTTGCGCTACTACAAAAAAATGTCACAGAAAGGCAAGAAAATGAACACACAAATAAACAAGTGATAATACAAGTGAAGTATACACAGAAATAAACACAAAAACCATATGTGTATTCAAAGTGTATAAACTACAAATAAAAAGTGCTAATGTAAATAGACCTGCTGCAAAACCTATTCGTTTTCACAATACACAAAACAAACATAAATAATAAACAGTGATCTTGCACAATGGTGTATTAGCACTCAGCCTAAAAAACAGGTTGACAATAACGTGAAAATAAATAATGAAGTCCAGGAAAATGGTCAAAAACGAGGAAAACGATGAGTCTCCAAAGACTAGACGGTTGAAAAAACAAAATATATAAATGACAGGAGTCCATACACAGATGTAGGTTAATATATCAATAAGGGGACCACTTCTCCAATATGTCAAATCCTAAACTCCAATCCCATCTGTAATGTATATCCAGTAGAAAGTAAGCTCACAGAACTCTCACCTCAAATCTGTATATAACCAGCATCAACACCATATCGGCAGCCTTTGATCTTCTATTTCTCCATCCTCCAATGTAGTTGTAATCACTTAGTCCAGTTCCACTTGGTCCAAGTTCCAGCAAGCTCAAAGATAAGCAGCTCATCTTGAGGTGAGAGTTCTGTGAGCTTATTTTCTACTGGATATACATTACAGATGGAATTGGAGTTTAGGATTTGACATATTGGAGAAGTGGTCCCCTTATTGATATATTAACCTACATCTGTGTATGACTCCTGTCATTTAGATATTTCATTTTTTCAACTGTCTAGTCTTTGGAGACTCACCGTTTCCTAGTTTTTGACCATTTTCCTGGACTTCATTATTTATTTTCACATTATTGTCAACCTGTTTTTTAGGCTGAGTGCGAATACACCAGTCCCATGAGGCATTGCAAGCTGCTGACAGTTACAAGTATGACTCCCAAAGGCAGAGGCATGATGGGAGTTGTAGTTCCGCAACAGCAGAAGGGCCACAGGCTGAGCACCCATCGTATAAAAACTGACCACGTTTTCAGAAGTAATAGGACATACAGTACATACAAAAATTTACATGGGTTTTAATCAATTCCTAAGCTATCCAAAACAAGAAGAGTTGGTTCTGGATATATGTGAAGTCACAACCTCTTCTGCTTTTTCAAAGGAAAAAAAACACGCTAAAAAAAACTACTTGCTGCCCACCATATAGTAAAATGACGGCGGAGCGTAGGGTTGCCACATTTTCTTTAAGCCAAACACGAACACTTTAGCGGCGCATGGCAAATTTTTTTGTGCTATAGGATTTTAAAAGACCTGGAGGAGAGCAATAATGCGGCACGCTTTGCACTCCGCGGGAAACAGTTGGTGTGATCTGACTATCTCGGTTACTTGGGAAGCCACAGTCCGGTCTGAATAATGTGTCTGGGTTTTGGGCAGACTGAAATCCAGACACGATTCAAAACCTGAGCTATTCAGGTGGACCCCGGACAGGTGGCAATCCTAGTCGTCATAATACAGGGGTCAGTATCACCCCTCCTTTGTAATAGCATCAGTGTTACCCCTCCCCCAGAACACAGGGTCAGTGTCACCCACTTAATATAGGGGTCAGTACTATGCCTTCCATAATACAGGGCCCCCCCATAGAGGAACCCATTAGATCAGAATCCCCTTATATCAGTGCTCCCCTTAGAGACCGAAAAATAAGAAATTTTAAAAATGCAGCACAACCTCAATAATTGTGAATGATGGTGGAAACCCCCAAGGATAATCCAAGTATTAATACACTCCAATATTATTTAAACATACAATATATACTGTTCGATCGCCACACACATATTATACTGTATGAATAGCGGTGTAAATCCATTCCAAAATGTGTTGTGCTAATATCCAATTTATAAACTCCCTTTGATTTAGATACATTGGATATTAGCACAACACATTGTGGAATGGATTTACACCACTATTTATACAGTATTATATGTGTGTGGAGATCGAACAGTATATATTGTATGTATAAATAAGATTGGAGTGTATTAATATTTGGATTATCCTTGGGGGTTTCCACAATCATTCACATTTTTTTAACATTTGAATTAATATAATTATAGGGGGAAGTTGCACTGCATGTTTAAAAAAAAATTTTTAGCTTTTTTTTTAGCTCAGAGTCCCCTATATCCGATTCTCTTTAGAGACCAGTCTCTAAGGGGGGTGTTGAGTGTAAGGGGACTGTGAAATAATGGGTGTCTCTAAGGAGGGGGGTTATATAAGGACATCCTTATATCATAATGTGGGTCTCTAAAGGGGGTGCTTATATAAAGAGAGTTTCACTTATCTAATAGAGGTCTCTAAGTAGGGGGATGCTGATATAATGGGGGGTCTCTAAGTTGTCAACAGCAATCAGAACCCCATCCTCCCCACAGACTCCCCCCATTAGCTCAGATTCTCCTTTCCTTATATCGGTCCCTCCTCGATTAGATCAGGGACTCCCCATCCGTGTCCCCTGCTCTGAAAGACCCCCATTAGACTGCCTTACCGAGAGCCGCTTCGAGACAGGAAGTGTGAGGGCCAGAGTTTGGGTGTGGAGCTCCTCTACTGTAGTGATATTTTCCTTTCTTCCTTCCATTGTGTGGGGTTGTTTTGATTTGAGATTGGGAGTGTTTAGTGTAGTGGTGGGTGTGACTACCTGTGCTCTGACTCAGAGGCGCCTCCCCTGCTTTCAGGAAGATTGTTCTGGAACAGGGGTTGGATCTGAAGTTTGAGTGGCAGGCAGCTCATGTGACTAGCTCTGGCCAATTCCCATTTGGTATTGCCAGGGGGCAGGCCTCCCATATAAGCTAGGGTCACATGCTGCTAAGAGAGTTCTGAAGGAGCAGGAAAAAGGAGAATGGAGTTTTAGGTAGCTGCCACAGGGCGTCCCCATGTGGGAGGTGCGCCAAGCGCGGAGGAGGGCCGGAGTAGCCGCTAGGATGGATTCCTGAATAAAGACCTTGTACCATGGAGTTTGTGTCAAGCTGCTGTGACCGAGGAACACAGGACTTGCACTTTGGAGAAGGTCAGTGAGGAATAAATCAAAGGAGGACTGTTGAGAATAGAACAAAGTTCTGTGACTGGGGAACACAGAGCTTGCCCTTTGGAGAAGTTCAGTGTGAAAGAACCGGAAGGAGAATTGTTGAGAGTAGTGCAGAATACTGTGGCCGGGGAATGCAGCGTTTGCAGTTATGGACTGGCTGGGAACAGTAATCCACTTATTACCATGTGCTAGGCCGTCGGGGAGAGGTACCGAGTATCTCTGGCCTGGTAAAGCACTCTGGTAATATCATCCAAGAGACTGTGTAGCTACCAAATTCACTGAGCCACCGGGGAGAGGTATTGTATGCCTCTGGCTTATTGATTTGCTCAAGCGACACAATTCAGAGACTTTACTACAGTAACAAAGTACAGCCAGCAAGCTGGGGTTATTCAGAGTGATCCCTTCTTGTCTTACTGGAAGTGAAGCAACAGGAATCTAACAGTTTTGCAGTAGAGGATTTGTGCAAAGAGTGATAATCTGCAGGAGTGAGTGCAGAGGAAGAGGAGCAATAGTCTGCAGTGGAGATATGCAGAGGAAATAGACTGTGAATGTTAGAGGTGCATCATTTTCAGGGCTAAAGCTGCTAATCAATGTTCCACAAATGTTATGACAATTCAATAAGTGCTATGGGCATCCCATATATTCCTTTACCCCAGGGGTCGGGAACCTTTTTGAATGATAGAGCCAGGAACGCCACATATTTTAAAATGTAATTCCATGAGAGCCATACAATATGTTTAAAACTAAATACAAGTAAATGTGTGCATTTTATGTAAGACCAACACTTTTAAAGTACAATAAGTCTCTGAATTCTTTTTTTTTAACAATCAGGTGTTCTTTATTAAGGGATAAATCACAGAACAAAGAAATACGGCAAAGTTGTCGAACATGACATGACCTCTGAATTCTTTTTAATAACGTTGTTATGCTGTTGCTAACGGTAGTATGTCTGCAAAGAAGCGCATGTTTCCCATGTTTAGAACAGTCTGACAGCAAAATGACATTTCGAAAGGAAAAAAGTCATGTAAAACTACTATCGGTAGCGCTGGCTATAATGAGTTGTCGGTCCGGCAATACACATAAAACTTAATTGATAAAAACGGCATGGAATTTCCCCATTACCAAAAATTTTTTTAAAAAATGCATGGGGGTCCCTCCTCAATTCCATACCAGACCCTTCGGTCTGGTTTGCATATTAAGGGGAACCCCACGCCAAAATTTTTTTTTTTTTAAGTGGCGTGGGCTCCCCCCAAAAATCCATACCAGACCCTTATCCAAGCACGCAACCTGGCAGGTCGCAGAAAAAGAGGGGGGGACGAGAGAGCCCCCCCCTCCTGAACTGTATCAGGCCACATGTCTTCAACATTGGGAGGGTGCTTTGGGGTAGCCCCCCAAAGCACCTTGTCCCCATGTTGATGGGGAGAAGGGCCTCATTCCCACAACCCTTGCCGGGTGGTTGTGGGGGACTGCGGGCGGGGGGGCTTATCGGAATCTGGAAGCCCCCTTTAACAAGGGAACCCCCAGATCCCGACCCCCCGTGTGAATTGGTAATTCCTACCATTTCACAAAAAAAGTGTCAAAATGGTTAAAAAACACAAGAGATGGTTTTTGACAAGTCCTTTATTAATTTCTTCTTCTTCCATCTTCTTTCTTCTGGTCTTCTTTCGGTGTTTATCTTCTTCCTCCATCTTCTTCTTATCCATCTTACTCATCTTCTTCTTCCTCCGCTCTTCTCGTTCCGCATCTTCCTCTGGCTTCTTCTGCGCTTCATCCGCACGATCCACCTCAGTGGGAGTCTACCACCGTGTGACACTTCAGTTCTTCTGACACTTCTTATATAACGGAGGGCGGGGCCACCCGGTGACCCCGCCCTCCTCTGACGCACGGGGACTTCACGGGGACTTCCCTGTGGCTTTCCCCGTGTGGTCACGTAACCGGGTGACCCGCCACCCTCTGACAACATGGAGAAAACCGCAGGGAAGTCCCCATGCATCAGAGGAGGGCGGGGTCACCGGGTGGCCCCGCCCTCCGTTATATAAGAAGTGTCAGAAGAACCGAAGCGTCACATAGTGGAAGACTCCCACTGAGGCGGATCGTGCGGACGGAGTGGAGAAGAAGCCGGAGGAAGAAGAACACCAAAGGAAGACCAGAAAAAAGAAGATGGAAGAAGAAGAAATTAATAAAGGACTTGTCAAAAAACGTCTCTTGTGTTTTTTAACCTTTTTGACACTTTTTTTGTGAAATGGTAGGGGTACATTTGTACCAATTCACACGGAGGGGCGGGATCTGGGGGTCCCCTTGTTAAAGGGGGTTTCCAGATTCTGATAAGCCCCCTGCCCGCAGACCCCCACAACCACTGGGCAAGGGTTGTGGGGATGAGGCCCTTCTCCCCATCAACATGGTGACTTAGACTTTTAAAGGGTGTTCCGCGGCTTTTGAATTTGCGCGGACACCCCAAATTGTTCGCTGTTCAGTGAACGGGCGAACAGCCAATGTTCGAGTCGAACTCGTGTTCGACTCAAACATAAAGCCTATCCCTACCCGCAACCATGAACATGAGCGGTAGGAAATGAATGGATTGAAATACATGAGAATGTTTTATATTTTTAACGTTAATAATTTTTTTATTACAGATTTGTCTGCGAGCTAGATGCAGCCATCAAAAGAGCCACATCTGGCTCGTGAGCCATAGGTTCCCGACCCCTGCTTTATCCCAACCAAGTTGTATCCCGCAATAAACACAACAAAACTACGCAAATGACTGCTCATTGTCTCAGAGGTGATAGATGGGGGTCTGGCAGCAGGGTGATTTGGTGGATGTTAGTAACTAGTGGTAACCAACCGCTACACATACCCTGGCAGAATTTACGATTTTTTGGACACAAAAACTTTTCTTTCACTCATGGTTGGTGTTTGACTGAAGCCATTTATTATTAATCAACTGTGTTTATTCTTTTTTAAATCGTAATGAGAACAGAAATTACCCAAATGACCCTGATCAAAAGTTTACATACCCCAGTTCTTAATACCGTGTATTGTCCCCTTTAACATCAATGACAGCTTGAAGTCTTTTGTGGTATTTGTGGATGAGGCTCTTTATCTTCTCAGATGGTAAAGCTGCCCATTCCTCTTGGCAAAAAGCCTCCAGTTCCTGTAAATTCCTGGGCTGTCTTGCATGAACTGCACGTTTGAACCATTGTATTGTCAATGGCTTACAGGGGAACTGTGATTTTGATTAATGTGGGTCTGACATGTATTCTCAAACTACACAAGAAAATGTGCTAAAAAAAAAGGAATTTATTTTAAGGAAGCAGCACATTACAAGACTTTTCCTCTCCTGAGGTGCTAGAACAAGGACTTCTGAAATATTATCAGCTAAAAAAGAAAATATTTTTTCTTGTCCATGTTTTGTATCTGTTTCTCCAAAATATACACATATAACTCAATACCACAAAGTGTAGCAGAGTTAAAGAGGTAATCCACTCCGTAGTAAGTGGTTCTCTAATATTTACCTTTCATTGTAGTGTCACATTTTTTTTGTCTTTATTTATACGATTTTCATGCAGACATGTGGGCAGCCATGTCATTACATTTGTAATATGGTAAAGGCAGTTACAGCTATATTGGTATAAGAAAACACAAATACAACAGTCAATGTTGGATTTATACTCCATCCATAATTGGTATACATGTAAATAGGGTAGGCGATGACCTAACTCTCATCCAGTCTGGACTTTTTTTTTTGATTAAAGTAATTTTTATTCATATAAAAAGACAAAACACAATTATACATTTATATATCTCACATTTACTCTTTACACCCACCCCACCAACATTTAACATGCACCCCCCTAAGTATACATAATACACTTCAGTTCACCCTTTACTTTTATATCAAAATTGTTATAATATATCCATTTGTCACATTTCAAACAGCAATAAAGAGAGGAAGGAAAAAAAAAAAGAACACAAAAACCGAATCTTGGTATCCATAGGCGAGGGGACCCCTTTACTCTTAATTCTATAACATTTCTCCTCTCATCCAACTTTTCCATATTTTCTGAAACATTTTAGCAATTCCCCTTTTATTATAGACGAGTCTTTCCATTTTTATTGTTTTTTTAACCTCCCCCTCCCATTCTACCCAGGTTGATGGGCTCGCCGCCATCCATCTTCTTGCTATCAATTTCTGCGCAAGAAAAAGACATCTAATTATGGCTATTTGCTTTCTGCCTATACTCCTATTTTGAATGTCTTATTTATTTTATCCACAACTTCACTCCAGTATCTATTCAATTTGGGGCAAATCCACATCATGTGAATTAGATCACCCTTAGGGTCCCAGCATCTTGGACATCTAGCAACTATCCTCCACCCATAAAGAAATCATTTCTGAGGTGTTTTATATGCTCTATGTAGTAACATCAGGTAAGACACTGATTGTGATGGTGACAGAGTGCTTAAGGGGCCCATCTCCAAGATATACTTCCATTGTTCATTGGATACATCTCCCAGATCTTCCTCCCAGCCCCTCCTACAAGGGAGCTCCTCATTTCCCTTTATCACTCTGTCACAAATACCGTCATATATAAATGAGATTAAACCTCTGGATACATCAGCATCAATTATCTTCCAAAGAAAATTTGCCTCACACCATTCTGGTGGTTTCTCTTTAAATTGAATCCTCAGAGCATGTCTAACTTGTAAATATTTAAAAAAGGACTTATTTGATATACCATAATCCTCCCTTAACTCCAAAAATGACTTAAATACACCCAACCTGTATAATTGGGAGAGGCGGGTAAGTCCACATCTCTCCCAATCCCTGCTCTTCTCCACGTTGGACAATTCCTGCAAATGCCTATTATTCCATAATGGTGAGAGATCTGTAAATCCCTGGTATTCTAATATTTCTTTAAACACTTTCCATAATTTTTATAACTTTAACAAAGTAGGATATTGAATTGAGAACAAATCAGCCTCCAAAGCCTCTATCAAACTGTCATGACACGTGCCCAATAACAACAAATCCCTGGTTGGATTATATTCAGACAAGTTGTTACATCCTTTCAAATGCTGCAACTGTGATGCCAAAAAAATAACACCATAGATGCGGAACTGCCACTCCCCCCCCTATCCTTTGGCAACTGTAAAGTGTGTAGCCGTATCCTTGACTGTTTTTTTTTTCCAAATCAGTTCTCTAAGAGCCCTTTCACACTGGGGCTGGGGCGGCGTCGGCGGTAAAACGCCGCTATTATTAGCAGCGTTTTACCGTCGGTATGCGGCCGCTAGTGGGGCGGTTTTACCCCCCGCTAGCGGCCGAGAAAGGGTTAAATACCACCGCAAAGCGCCTCTACAGAGGCGCTTTGCCGGCGGTATAGCCGCGCCGTCCCATTGATTTCAATGGGCAGGAGCGGTAAAGGAGCGGTATACACACCGCTCCTTCACCGCTCCGAAGATGCTGCTGGCAGGACTTTTTTTACCGTCCTGCCAGTGCATCGCTCCAGTGTGAAAGCCCTCGGGGCTTTCACACTGGAATGAAAGTAGCGGCACTTTCGGGTCGGTTTGCAGGCGCTATTATTAGCGCAATAGCGCCTGCAAACCGCCCCAGTGTGAAAGGGCTCTAAATATAATATCAATCTTCTGAAACCATTGTCTATTTATCCAAATTGGAGAATTGTGTAGAGCATATAACAGCTGAGGCATCCATGTCATCTTAATTAAGTTGTATCTTCCTGCCACTGACAGGGGTGGTTGTCTCCACACCTTCCCCTTACACCTAAGTCTAACCAAAAGTGGGACAATGTTGTTTATTATATACTCTTTGGGATTTAATGATATGTATATTCCTAAATATTTGAGCCTACTAACTATTTCCACCTGTGGAAGCTCTGGTGGCAAGGCCATTTTCAGCGGGTCAACTGGAAGCACCATCAATTTATCCCATTTTATATTTAGGCCCCATATCCGCCTAAAATCTATAATTATATTCATTGCAACTGCCAGGGACCCTTGCGTATCCCCCAAAAATAGCAAAACATCATCAGCAAATAATGCTATTTTCTCCACTCCTGAAATCCTCTGAAATCCCTGTACCCCAGCAGATGACCTAATAGTTATAGCCAAGGGCTCCATTGGCAGAGTGAATAACAGGGGAGACAAGGGACACCCCTGTCTCATCCCCCGGGACAAAGAAAATGACTCAGAGCATATATTGTTTATCTTCCAGTCTGGACTTTAGTTACAATTAACAATGTAACAAAAAAAATAAATAATAAAAATCAGAGGAATTGAAGCAAATGAAGAGAGATAAAAAAAAAGAGCAGTGGGAAGAGAAGAAAAAAAAGGGGGATGGGGGATTCAATCACCAGTTGCCAAGACAATGTGGTTTTCCCTATAGCAGGTGTATAGGAGTTGATTTACTAAAGGTAAATAGACTGTGCACTTTGCAAAGGGCAGTTGTAATCTGCAAGATCAGTTGCTCCAGAGCTTAGTAAATAGATAGTAAAGAAATGTTTAGTTGTCTCCCTTACCTGAGACATAAAGCCTTTGAGTTGTCTGCATGCCCATAATATATAAAGGTGCATGCCTTCTGCTTCTTTTAAATGCCAACAAGAGTTCACCAGAGTACAAAATATTTTACGCAGTAGTGTCCAAACCCTATACCAGTGCAATAAAAATTTGTACCCCAGTTCCTGATATTTGCTTGCAATGGATGAGTAATGAGCAAAATATAAGATATGTTCTATCTGTGTGGAAGAGAATGAAGTGCCAAGGTCCCTCTCCCATTTGAGTAAGAGAGGGGGTACAAAGGACTCAAGTAGTGGGCTAGTTGTTGAAGTATTCACGTATCCAGTGGAGGGACGAACATCTTTTGAATTTTCAAAAGCAGTTCTCAGACCTGTGTCTGTAATAAAGTCTTTAAGTCTGAATGTTCCCTTTTGCATTAGCTGCTGAAACCTTCTGTCAGAGAGGCCAGAGGGAAACACAGGAATACCAAACACTGGAACCCCAGTGGTTTCAAGAGCAGGTCTTAATGGCCACTTTCACTGTTGAAGAACCCAGAGGGTAGCCCCACTGAGGGGTGACCCTTAAGGGCTGTGGCAAAGTCTGGTTCAATGCAGGGCAGGCAGCACAGGAGGATATCAGTGCAAGATGGTTCTACCTCAATCTATTGTTTACAGTCAAGATCTTTACAACAGGCAATTGCCCTAGAGAGATGGATAGCTTGATAATATTTCAAAGGGTCCAGCATAAGATAGCTGTGTGAGAGCAACGCAA
This sequence comes from Aquarana catesbeiana, assembly GCF_042186555.1. Taxonomy (NCBI): domain Eukaryota; kingdom Metazoa; phylum Chordata; class Amphibia; order Anura; family Ranidae; genus Aquarana; species Aquarana catesbeiana. The sequence continues at coordinate 347,981,162 of NC_133329.1, read as the reverse complement.
GGTCACATTTAGTATTTCCAAATTATGTAGGTTGATTTTAAAGTTAGACAACATGCTATATTTATGAGATTTGCTAAAAAGATTGGGGAGAGAGGTTTCTGGAGTTGTAACAAAGAATAGCACGTTGTCTATAAAGGGTGCAGCCACCTGGCTCATGGTTGCTGCAGGAAAGCCCTGGATGTCTGAGTTTTGATGTACATGCCTCAGAAAAGGCTCCAAAATCAGAATGAGAATCAGAGGCGGCAGAGGGCATCGCTGCCGTTGTTCCATTTACCAGAGGGAAGTAGGAAGAAAGTGCCTCATGGACACAAACCGCTGCCATGGGGGTTGAGTAAATAGTGTCCATCCATTTAAAAAAAATGTATAGATACTCTAATGTGTGCTAATGCCTCCTTCAGGAACTGCTAATCCACCCTGTCAAAAGCCTTCTCAGCATCAGTTGAGAGCAGACAGAATATGGGCTAATTAAATCACATCAAGGACTCTTGTGTTGTTTTCACCTCTTTGGTGGGCACTTGATCAGGGTGAATGACAGCCTGAAGGAAAAGTAGGACCCTAGTCGACAGTATTTTTTTAATATCTTCAACTCCACGTTTAACAGTAAAATCGGACGATAGTTCACACATTGAACAGGCTCTTTTCCATCTTTCAAGATCACAGAAATATGCACTCTCACAGAATATGTTGGCACAATATGGTCATCTAAGATCAAGTTATAGGTGGCCATAAATCTAGAAGTTAAAATAGAAGCAATGGCTTTATAGTAGCCGCTGGTATAGCCATCATGCCCAGTGGCCTTATGTGGCTTTTAGTGGCTTAACTGATGGCAAAAATTTGTTTGGACAGATTTAAGTTAGTCATTACTAAGAATTACAAACTTACAATATAAAACTCCAAATTTCCATGCAAAACAATGTACCGCTTTGAGCTCCAAAATCTGACATAATCATACCGCCAGAGAGGTTAAAGTATAACTAAAGGCAACATTTTTTTTAGTTTTGGATAGAGTGGAGAGGGATTATGACACCTGTTAAGTTGTTATTGCTGTCTATACCCTTGTTAGGGAAATTTACTCTCTCTATTAGGCCTGTTTACCATTATCATTGAAAGTGAAAGTAAAAGAAAATCCCAAATTTTGTGTCATCCCCAGAAAAGTAATAGGGGGGAAATCTTCCAATGGGGACAGTAGTTCTAGTGACCTGGGGGTCACCAAGGAATTCCCCTTAATTTGCAGGAATTTCCTCTCACTTTCTGTTTTAGCTATGGGACAGGGAGTGAAGGGAAATCTCCGCAATGGAACACAGATGGCGAAAAAAAATCTGACAGGGGTTATAACCCTCCCTTACTCTATTCAAAATGTTTAAAAAAAGTTGTGCCTATAGATCTACTTTAAGACCTGGCATCTAGTATTGTCAGAAGGTGCCTGTTGAGCTGGGAGGATTGTATTTTTTACTGGAATGTTTGTGTTATGGATTTTAACAATAACTTTTCTAAATAATAAAGTTGATTTTAACTTTATTTAGTTTCATGTATTACAATTAGTACCTTAATAGTTATTTCCTCCTTTCTTGCTTTCTTTTGGAATAATCTAAAAGTTAGTCCAAAGTATAGATCTTCAATAAAGTTAAATACAATTCTTGCAATAAATCTATATAGTTCACTCGAAGAGGTTCTATTTTTCTCAGCACAATTATGCTTACACTTTAAACTACTTTTGTAGTGTGTTTTCAAAATATTATGCTTTTTTGATGTGGATGTGGGGTTTTTTTTGTAGGAGAAGGAGACTATACAAAACTTTGCCAAAAACGCCCTACAGTTAACTGTCTGGGGGTCAATAATCTGATCGCTGAACCTTTTAAATACTTTGAGGGACAAATCAGCGGTATCCTCTATCACCCCTATTGTTCAACATTGCAATAGAAAGACTGGTGGAACTGCTTAGGAAGGATCCCAATATCCAAAGATTTAGTATACATAGCCTAGAAGAGAGAGTGTTGCTGTGTGCAGATGAAATGCTGCTATATATCTGACTCTGCAATTCCGTACACCCTTCACATTTTTGTAAATATTTTATTATATCTTTTCATGAGACAACACTGAAGAAATTACACTTTGCTACAATGTAAAGTAGTGAGTGTACAGCTTGTAAAACAATGTAAATTAGCTGTCCCCTCAAAATAACTCAACACACAACCGCTGGCAACAAAAGTGAGTACACCCTTAAGTGAAAATGTCCAAATTGGGCCCAATTAGCCATTTTCCTTCCCCAGTGTCATGTGACTTGTTAGTGTTACAAGGTCTCAGGTGTGAATGGGGAGCAGGTGTGTTAAATTTGGTGTTATCACTCTCACTCTTTCATACTGGTCACTGGAAGTTCAACATGGCACCTTATAACAAAAAATTCTCTGAGGATCTGAAAAAAAGAATTGTTGCTCTACATAAAGATGGCCTAGGCTATAAGAAGATTTACAAGACCCTGAAACTGAGCTGCAGCACGGTAGTCAAGACCATACAGCGGTTTAGCAGGACAGGTTCCCTCAGAACAGGCCTCGTCATGGTCGACCAAAGAAGTTGAGTGCACATGCTCAGCGTCAAATCCAGAGGTTGTCTTTGGAAAATAGACGTATGAGTGCTCCCGGCATTGATGCAGAAGTTAAAGGGGTGGGGGATCAGCCTGTCAGTGCTCAGACCATATGCTGCACACTGCATCACATTGGTCTGCATGGCTGTCGTCCCAGAAGGAAGCCTCTTCTAAAGATGATGCACAAGAAAACCTGCAAATAGTTTGCTGAAGACAAGCAGACTAAGCACATGGATTACTGGAACCATGTTCTGTGGTCTGATGAGACCAAGATAAACTTATTTGGTTCAGATGGTGTCAAGTGTGTGTGGTGGCAACCAGGTGAGGAGTACAAAGATAAGTGTGTCTTGCCTACAGGCAAGCATGGTGGTGGGAGTGTCATGGTCTGGGACTGCATGAGTGCTTCCGGCACTGTGGAGCTACAGTTCATTGAGGGAACCATGAATGCCAACATGTACTGTGACATACTGAAGCAGAGCATGATCCCCTCCCTTCAGAGACTGGACTGCAGGGCAGTATTCCAACATGATAACGACCCCAAACACACCCCCAAGATGACCACTGCCTTGCGAAAGAAGCTGAGGGTAAAGGTGATGGACTGCCCAAGCATGTTTCCAGACCTAAACCCTATTGAGCATCTGTGGGGCATCCTCAAATGGAAGGTGGAAGAACGCAAGGTCTCTAACATCCACCAGCTCCGTGATGTTGTCATGGAATAGTGGAAGAGGACTCCAGTGGCAACCTGTGAAGCTCTGGTGAACTCCATTCCCAAGAGGGTTAAGGCAATGCTGGAAAATAATGGTGGCCACACAAAATATTGACACTTTGGGCCCAATTTGGACATTTTCTCTTAGGGGTGTACTCAATTTTGTGGCCAGCGGTTTAAACATAAATGGCTGTGTGTTGAGCTATTTTGAGGGGACAGCAAATCTACACTATTAAACAAGCTGTACACTCACTACTTTACATTGTAGCAAAGTGTCATTTCTTCAGTGTTGTAACATGAAAAGATAATAAAATATTTACAATAATGTGAGGGTGTACTCACTTTTGTGAGATACTCTATTCCCCTTAGACTACAAATCAACAATGACTATAGACTGTATCTTACCTTTCGATATTTTGACATTGTAATTCAATCCTTTTTACATACATTTATTGATAACAATTCATCCTATGTCTATGTAATGGTTTTGCACAGAGCAGCCCTGATCCTCTTCTTCTCGGGTCCCATGCCACCACTCCTCCCTCTTGACCAGTACCCCCGGTAGAGTCGCGTCCCCCCCCCACTCTCTTCTCATTGTCTCACTGGCTGTTTCTCAGCCAATGAAGAGAGAGAGAGACCCGGGACAGCAGAGGCTCTGTGCATGGTGAATATTATGGGGGGGGGGGGGTGCTGTGAGGGGAGCAGCACACAGAAGATTTTTTACCTTTATGCATACAATGCATAAAAGGTAAAAAACCCTCAGCCTTTACAACCACTTTAAAGACTTTTGCTTTAAATCCATAAGGTATCCCCCAGGCATAAAGCATGAGACATCCTCTAGGCACCTTATGGTTTAAATCTATAAAGAATTGTCCAAATTTCTCAGGCATTCAGAGTGGAGGCCTGGCTCTCCCAAATTTACAAATATATTATTTTACTGCCTAGTTAACCCTGTGATGACCACTGAGACAGCTCTCATGCACTCATACCAAGCACAGATCAATCTCTTGTAAAGGAAGGGACCCTTCCTTCTAACTGGCTCTTCTACATTGAAGTTGCCCTTGAAAATTTTTACCATGTACTGATTTTTAACAGATTGCTGATTCACCTCTTTCCTTGTCTCCAAAAAATCCTCTATGGGATAATCCTAGTCCTCCAGAATTTTATAGCATTCCAAATGTGTTGTGATGGGCATCCTACATTCTTAGGTATGCGCACCAACTCTTTAGGGAGGGACACTTTAATACTCTTCAGGACAGGGACGTGCAGTCAGGGGAGGCAGGTGAGGCAGAGCTGTCTACCTCAGCACGGGTCAAAATTTGGGGCTCTTATGACCTATGGTTGCGCAGCCTGTCAGAAGCTACATACAGAGCGGCCAGTTTAAATACAAGCTGGCACACTCTGCAGCAGACTGAGAGGATGAGCTCACAGTGCCTCTCTTCACTTCTTGTGAGAGGCACTGAGCTCAATGGACAGCTTAGAGTCTTGGACCAATGATAAAGTGTCATTGTCCTAAGCTGTCCAATAAAAATGCTGCAGTGGAGGCACGCCTCTCACTGCAGTGTCATGGAAGTGGGCATTTGTCTAAAAGACAATTGCTCCCTTCCACCCCAGCCACCTTAACTGCAAGGAAAAAACAAGTGTTTATGGGTATAAGATTTACCCACAATCCTATGTTTTTCTCACACTGTTAAGAGGGAAAATGAAAATCTGCTGCTGTTGAAAAGGTACTGTTATAATCAAGCTAAATCATATATTTATATGCTATATGTTATAACATAATTATTTTATTTATTAATTATTTTTTTAACTATTTACTGTGAAATTACTGGTTGGAAGTTATAACTTCAAACTTCAGTAATTTGTCCGTTAAGCCACCTGCTTAAATACAGTTTTTGAAAATATAGTAAATTACCTTAAAAACAATATTAAATAATTATTTGTATATTACTTACACATGGTAATTAACCCCTTGCCACCCAGGCCAATTCTGACACTTCTCACTTCTCTCCTACATGCAAAAATCATAATTTTTTGCTAGAAAATTACTCAGAACCCCAAACTTTATATATATATATATATATATATATATATATATATATATTTTTTTTTTTTTTTCGCAGACACCCTAGAAAATAAAGTGGTGGTCGTTGTAACTTTTTATGTCACACTATTTGGACAGCAATTTTTCAAACACGTTTTTTTTGGAAAGAAATATTTTTGATTAAAAAAAAAAAGTAAACTTAGCCCAAATTTTTTGTATAATGTGAAAGATGATATTACGCCAAGTAAATAGATCCCTAACATGTCACGCTTTAAAATTGCACACACTTGTGGAACGGCGCCCAACTTCAGTACCTAAAAATCTCCATAGGCGATGGTGTAAAATTTTTTACAGGTTAACTGTTTAGAGTTACAGAGGAGGTCTAGAATTATTGCTCTCGCTCTAACAATCGCGGCATATGTAACCTGTGTGTATCTGGCTCTGACACTAGCCAGTGCCTCATCCGCCACTCACCTCACCACACGTCCCTGCTTCAGGAGCTTATAACTTAATTCAGCATACCCAATTCATATTTTGTTTGCATATCTCCAACTCAGACATGTCCCTGCTACAAAATTTGCCTTTGTAAACTTCTCAAATGGAACATCTTCTGGCCAAGAATGACCATACTAAAATAATCTCCTATTACTGCACTTCAGTGGAAATGTATTTTTGTATGTAAATTGTTCCTCTAGAGATGATGCAACCAATATTCATGAATAAAGACTTTTGAAATACCTTGAGGATCAGTTTTTATTGGATTCCCATTCCTTAAAATGGGAAGACCCTACCCGCCTGTATATTTGAATACACCCCCCATTAAGGCTATTTCAAACCCCCTGACTGACAGCTCTAAGTGTGAGCCCACCTCCAGTTATAAGAGTACACTTGTAGAACACTTCAGCGCAGATCTAAGAAGAAATAGCTTGCAATAACATGGAGAAGGGACCCTCTGGCTATTAACATCTGCAGTCTGGCTCTGCTACAGCCCAAAGTCTGCATTACATTCCATTCATTACAGCTCCAAGTAACCAGGTAATGCCTTTCACACATTTTAATATAGCAAGCATTATATTTCATGTACATGTGTCTTAAAAGATTTGCTGTAACATATGTTTTCTTTATCACATTTCCAAATGTTTAGGATGGCAATAAATGATTCTTCCAATTCAATATACTAGAGGTATACAGGCACTATGCTTGAAGTTTTGATACATGTTTTCAGATCAGCTTTGACTTGGTTTGTGCGGGGATGGTTGCTTACAAAGTATTTAGTGCAATCATAAAGTACTGTAGCTTAGAATTCTGTATTGCATTAAAGGGGGATTCCACTTAAGTACTTTTGACTATTGTATGGGTTATGGGTTATTATTTGTGCATTACTAAAGGCAAAAAGGCTGTTCACTGTGCAAGGGAAGTTGCACCTTGCAAGAGATTTTTCCCCAGAGCTCAGTGAATGTGGCACAATTTCACTTTGCAAAAAATACCCAATCATGCACATTTTTTGCTTGCATATAATTGGAAGATGGAAGTGGAAAGGGCTTCACCTCATTCACTATCTGGGAAAATTCCCTGGAAAATGTAACTTCTATTGCAAAGTAGACCCCATATAATAATCAACCTCAACCTGTTAAAAGGTAGTCTACGAAATAGATCACCGTCTAACAAAATAAGCTGTAAAATGCTGCTCTATAAGAAAGTTAAAAAACTGGAAACATACTAGAAACTCCTGTGCTGTCAGGTCTGTACCTCTCCAATATAGCAGCTCAAAAATAGGGACAGATGGTTGTTAATATTGATTATTAAACCAATCACCTGCCTTAGAACACCTGTACATGCTTGATTTACTAAAGACAAATAGACTGTTCACTTTGTAAGTGCAGCTGCACTTGGCAAAATAATTATTATTCCTAGAGCTTAGTGAGTCTGCTGATTTCTATCATCCAATCATGTGCAAGCAAAACTGTTTTTTTTTTTCATTTTCCTTGCACATGACTGGGCATTCTTTGCAAAGTGCAACTTCACTGCATTCACTAAACTCCCCTGAACAGTATAACTTTCCCTGCAAAGTGGACTGGCTATTTGCCTTAAATTAAAAAAAAGTCCAATTCCCAGTATTGGAATCAATAGGCATATACTGGTGGGATTGGCTTCCTGCAGACACAAGCATTTTTATAATAAACCTTGGGGGTACCATTGCTTACTTCCCTCTGAAAATGCTAATTTCTAGGCTGTGCTGCTGACCCTTTTGCTTCAGTACTTTCTCAGTCATAGACTTCGCACAGGTGTGCAGAAGTTGAGAATCTTCTATTCATTTCAGTTATGCAATCATGTATAAAGTAAACTCATATTCACTTTGAGTATATGAAATAGTCATAGTGGTTGATTTACTAAAGGCAAATAGGCTTTTCACTTTGCAAGGGTATTTTTCCCAGAACTTAGTGAAAAAAGTGAGGCTCCTCTGACTTCCATTATTCAATCATGTGCAGGAAAATACTTGTTTTTCTTGCATGTAATCAGGCATTCTTTGAAAAAGTGTTTTTTTTACCGCATTCACTAAAGGACTTTTAACTTTTTAGGGGAATGTTTATTAAGCTTAGTGAATTTGGTGAAAATTCACTTTGCAAAGAATACCAAATCAAGCACAAGGAAAATGTAAGAAACGACATTTATGCTTGCACATGATTGAATGATGTAAGTCAGCAAAGCTTCACCTCATTCACTAAGCCAAATAAAAATGCTCTTGCAAAGTGAACAAGCTTTTCTCCTTTAATAAATCCAATAGCTTACCCAGAGACAAAAGGAAGCAACTGATGAGCTTGTGACCTATTCCTTAGTCGTGCAATCCATAAAGACAGTCTCTAACCAGTCTGACATTATTTTGATATATGTAAGCCCTCCATGATAGTCTTTCATTATAGGCGAGCAGTTAATGACAGGTTTTTGATACATGCAAGTATCTGTTAATGTTATGAAATAGTAGATTGCAGAGAAGTTTTGCTATGAATGAAACGTTTTGTGATTAACAACAGAAAAAAATTAAAAAATGTACATAATCAAAATGGGGTCAACTGATGTGTAACAACCAGAATTAAAAAAGAAGCCTACCCAATCATCTGATTGCATCTTGTACCATCTGTTCAATTGGATCAAGCCTTAACTGAAGCTATAGATCAGGGGTCTCCATTCTCTCAAAACAAGGGCCAGATTGCCAGAGGCATGCAAACTGTGGCCATTCTGGGTAGAAAACCCGCTTGTGTCAGTGGGATTATATAATGCCTCAAACCTGCTTTCATTGGGAATAAGAAAATAACATAGCCCCTGTAGTCAGTGAGAGGAAGAATAGTGCACCATCATTGGTATTAGTGGATGGAATAGTGCCCTATCATTGGTGTCAGTGAGAGGGCTAGTGCCCCATTGTTGGTGTCAGTGGAAGGAATAGTGCCCCATTATTGATGTCTGTATAAAGAATAGAGCTCCATCGGTGATGTCAGTAGAAGGAATAGTGCCCCATATCAGTAGTAGAATAATGGTGTCCCAAGGCCCAGATAAAGGCAATCAAAGGTTCGTATCAGGCCCATGGGCCATAGTTTGGAGACCACTGCTATAGCTAGATGGTCAGATAACATGGGACTTCTTTGAAAACGTAACATTTTATTCCCTGTTCTGCCCCTTCCATGTAGTAACATAAAGGCTTCGCCTTCCAGAGACTCGGAAGAGTTACAGTCACAGACTTTACCTGTAGAGCTGTTTGATATTAAAATATCAGGATCATAAAATAAAATGTTCTCCATAAAACAAGTCATAACTGCCAAACTATCACCCTGCAGCTCATTGCAAACCTAAGTATAACTTCAAATCAAAGGAATAATGGCAACATGATGTATTATATTTTTTGAAAATAACTCTGTTTGCAGCAATACTGCCTGCAGCCTCCTGGCTTTGAGTACAGAGAGGTTGCATCTTCAGCTCAAATACAGAAGGTAGGCCTTCCCCAAACAATGCCCTCTAGTGGTGGTAGCTCATCTTAGTGAAGGTCTTCTATTTGCAGACAGCACCTTCTGGTGGTGGTAGCTTATTTTGCAGCAAAAATGCATGCAAAAACTTGTGGTGGCCATGGCTGCCAGAAATTGAATATATCTTCAGAAATGCTAACTTATTATATTTCCATTTTTCATAGGCTGCAAGGAAATGTGCACATGCCTAAGGTTAAATTCACAAAGCTTTCTCACCAGTATAAGGATCATTTTTTTTCCAAAAAAGTGAAAGTTATATTCGGCTGAAATTCATGCACCTGGCGTCCTAAAAGGGGCCAGGCGCATGAATAGGGGGTGGCCGCGGCGGCCGTGGATAGATTCATGCTGTGCTATGCATGAATCTATCCATTAACCATATAGGGGGTGGCGTGGACAGAGGGGGCGGCACCCGTGCGCCCTTAATGGATGGGCTGCCCCTGATATGAAGTAATATTTAAAGCTGAGCTTCAGGAAGATATAAACGAAACAAGGCAATGCAGCTCTGTAAACATGAACTCATCATCAAATGTTGTGTTTTTTTCAATATAAGCAGTGTAAGAGCCTTAAATTCATCTAGTATCAGCCTTGTACCCTATATACAACAGAGCCTAGACTGGGGAAGGGAGAAGCAGCACAAGGAGCCAGCAAATTGAAAGGCAGATTAAACATACACAATACAAAGTTGACAAAAATGTAATTACTGTAGCTGTAGGAAAACATCTTCACAGAGCTGAGTAATGACATTCCCAGGGTCTGCTGCTTCGTGTACAGCAGCTCATTGAGATGCATTAGAAGAGGTGGTTGTACGCAGGGGGGTTGATAAAGCACCCACGTGGGCACTGACTAATACTCCAAATGTAGATAGTGTGCATTCAGAAATATGTCTGTGTGCATACAGGTGCATTAAGCAAACCCTGGTGCACAAGTTGCCTCTTCTAACACATCTCAATGGGCTGCTATACATGGCATCAGAGGGTCCAGGGAGTATCATTACTGCAAGCTCTACAGCCCCTGTACAGCTGTATGCATGAAGCCTTAAAAATATTTTTTGTTGTAATAGATTATATATATACATATATATGTAATATATTATTTTGTGGTATTATAATTATTATTATGATTGTGTTTTATTTTAAATTAACATAGCTCACTTTAAGGGGCAGTCCTTCAGTTCCTTCAGTTCTTGTATTTTACTATCACAGTTAATAGGAATTTTATAAAAAATCCATCATATTTCATCACAAGGCATAAAATAATCTGACACTATATAATCTCGATATCATAAAATGTGATATTTCTATAAGATTGTAGATAATATAGGTTTAGAAAGTGCTAGAACAGCTAATAATGGACTTTAAAAATAACAATTTATTGATTTACATTAAAAAAGATTTTTCCACAAAAATGAAAAAAAATAATAGAAAAAAAACCAAGACATTTAAAATGATATAGGACTCCCTGTGATTCCCCTAAAGGATATAATACCAATAATTTGTACAGATTATACGTTCAATGTATCCACATATATAATACTTCAACTTGGGGATGTCACTTGTCCTCATATGTACATTACAGTTCCGCTAAACATGTTTTGCGACCACAGATTTGCTTCTTCAGGAGCTTGAAATGTGTATTTGAATAAGAACATATTCTGAATAAAACAGATATCAAATTATAATAACATTAGTAGTAACCTATATAGTAACAACACTCACTTGCACCACGGACGCCAGAACAGCAGCACTACTCCCCGAAACCCCCTGAGGCACCCCAAATCGACCGCAATTGGCTGGCAACTGACTGGTCCTGTATTTTCATGCATGACCTTATATTTTATTATCACAGGTAATAGGAATTTTATAAACATCCATCATCTTTCCTTACAAGACATAAAAAAATCTGACACTATATAATCTTGATATCATAAAATGTGATATTTCTATAAGATTGTAGATAATACAGGTTTAAACACGACAATGAATTCATCTTTTCAATGTACTCGTCCCCCAGCATGTTAGCATTCCTGGTAAAACCTCAAGTTGCCCCAAGACTATTTAAACATGTAAACTGAAGGATTGCCCGTGGGCTGATACCTGAAGATTAAATGGAATCCATTTTATTGCAAGCAGCGTACCGAAAACCTGTATCATTGTATCACTAAGTGCCTATGTGGCAAATTTCCCAGCCTAAAGACTGTAAAGAAATGCTGAAATATTTTGCCACTGAGGGAATTCCCTATATGACATGATGAAACCTAATGACAGAATGGAATTTACACTATTTCAAGTAATACTGTATCTATAAAAAAAATCAATACTTAAAATAAAAAGTGGTAAATATATGGTTTTATATTTTAAGTAATACCTATATTTAGTTACTGTTAATGTAAAGGCCAATAAAAAAATACAGTTTAAATATGATAAATATTTATATATTAGGTACAGGTATTTAAAAAATGCTCACACAGTTAAGCAGCGCTTTCACATCTGCACTAAAAGAGCTTACAATGGAAGGTCCCTAACTCACGCTAATGCATACAGAGGCCAATTAACCTATAAGGAGGTCTTTGGAGTGTGGGATGAAACCCACACAAGCACAGGTAGAACATGCAAACTCCATGCAGACGGCGTTATGGGATGGGTTTTAGGATTTGTACCAATGATCCTACCACTGCCAGGCACAAGTGCTAACCATTGAGCCACTGTACTGTCCTACACATGCAATGTATATCAAAACAAAAGGTATTTAAGTCTTATGCTGCGTACACACGGTCAGACTTTTAGGCTACAAAAGTCCGACAGCCTGTCCGACAGACTTTCGACGGACTTTTGTCGGACTTTTGGCGGACTTTTGGCAGACTTGCGGCAGACTTTCTTACGAACTGACTTGCCTACATACGATCACACAAAAGTCCGAGGGATTCGTACGTGATGACGTACACCGGACTAAAATAAGGAAGTTGATAGCCAGGAGCCAATAGCTGCCCTAGCGTGGGTTTTTGCCCGTCGGACTAGCCCACAGACGAGCGGATTTCTGGGTCCGGCGTAGTTACGATGTAAAGATTTGAAGCATGTTTCAAATCTAAAGTCCGTCAAATTTGAAGCTGGAAAAGTCCGCTGAAAGTCCACTGAAAGTCCGGGGAAGCCCACACACGATCGGATTGTCAGCCAGCTTTAGTCCGTCGGCGTCCGTCGGACTTTTGTAGACAAAAAGTCCGACCGTGTGTACACGGCATTAGGGTTTATTGTCTTTAGAAAGTAGAGAAGCCTAATAAATAAAAAGAAAAAACCTGGGAACCTGGAATAGTAATTAGATGGATGGTGCCGCCCTATATATGGGCAGGGTGTATACTCACTGCATATAACCAACCAAAGAGAAACAAAAAATGTATACACACTCAAATGGCTACTTCCGCCAATTTATTAAACAGCACATATGCAAAATAGCAAAAATACCAGTCCCAGCTAATCCCACCTCCCCCCCACCATACAGTTCCCCATGTGCACCCACCCACCAATTCCTCTACCCCCTAAACAAATAAATCAGATCACCGGGATCTCCCTGAGGAGCTGACACTGTGCGGCTGTGCCGCTAACACAGTGATGGAAAACCCTTGGTGACTACACCTGCAAAAGATGAGTATGTTGAGCGGTGGTGACTCCAGCATCCGCCCAGTAACCTGAATGGAGAGCACTACACCTTAGAACCACTGTGGGTGAATGTAGTGCAAGCTACCAATCAGGTGAGCCTGACGAACTTCGGAGGGTGGAACAAAACATGCAGATCTGTATAGGAGGAGAACCCCTCACCCCCTGATGTACTGCATCATCTTCCTGCCTAACCCTGTTCACTGGACAGACTTATTAGAAGCTACAGGTCACTGTGTTACTTGACTATTTTCCGTTATCCTAGCCTGCTGTCCTGCATCTGCTATGTGCTTCACTGGACACACTTTATTTCCCTATATGGGATGTTAGAGGTGTGTTGTTTGTGTGCACCGCCCCAAAAGGAGAGCCCACCAGCCGCCACTGCTGACAGGCCTCCTGTTAAGTTAGGCCTATAGGATATGCAATCACAAAAGTTCATGCTCCCTGCTGATTGAAGAGGTTTAACTAGAGTCCTTCTCTAAAACATGCTGGCAGGTGACAGGCTTTTCTACTCGGGCTGTAACTCCTTTTTACAGAAAATGAACTGTAATGCCGCGTACACACGATCAGAATTTTGGCCCGCAAAAGACTAATGAGAGTTTTTCGTCAGAAAATGCGACCGTGTGTATGCTCCATTGGCCGAATTCCAGCCAGCAAAAGATTGAGAGCATGTTCTCAATTTTTCGGTCGGGAAAAGTTCCTATTGTCTGTGGCAATTCCGACGTGCAAAATCCCTATGCATGCTCGGAAACAATTCGATGCATGCTCGGAAGCATTGAACTTCATTTTCTCGGCTTGTCGTAGTGTTGTATGTCACCGCGTTCTTGACAGTCGTAATTTCAGCAAACTTTTGCGTGACCCTGTGTATGCAAGGCAAACTTGAGCGGAATCCCGTCGGAAAAGCGTCATATCTTTTTCCGATGAGAAATCCGCTCGTGTGTATGCTGCATAAGGCTTTGTACACCTTTTGGTTTGATGTGCCCAGGATGTATTCAATAGCTGATTTAGGGCTCGTCTACAGGTGCATCAATAACCTGTGTTTATGCTGCATTTATTCAGCATTTTTAAGGCCTCATAACCATCCTTCAATGCCTACCATGAAGATTACAATGGAACCACACAGTGGTGATCACACAGGAGTGGTAGCACTGTGTTGAGTTAAAAATTAAGCAGCATGTCACTTTCATGAGGCATTGACGCTTGGAAGCCACCGCCATTAATTTAAGTTGTAATGCTCTGTAACCACACCTTAAAAGAACCTATAGCATTTATGGCGTGTTAGTGAAACATTTATAAAGTGTTAGCTGGGCACCGAGGGAGAGGCCATGGAGGTTCCTGTATCCCAGAATGCACTGGGAAATAATAGAGAACAATTCACAGATATTCAGAAATTATAACCAATAGAACTCTGCTGGGGTTAAAAGAATCTGTGAATGTGGCAAGTTACTATCTGGTATGTTTCACGTGGGCATTAATATCCCCTGAACCCAATGAAGACAAGTCATAACCAACAAACTGCTGCTTATTGACAGATCAGTGTTTTGCTTTTTTTCTCTTTACTGTTTGGAAGAAAAATTACAGTATGCTTATTACGTTTTTGAGACTGTGGCAGAAAGCTAAAACTGTATCAGACTTACTGTTGTGGATTCTGAACAGCAAGCTAGTCAGTTCACACAATGCAGTTCCATGCAGCAGTAACCCCCGTCCCCATCAGCAGTCAGAGGTTTTCTTAGTGCTGAACTGCTGCTTTGTAAATTGTAACCTTTAAAGTACTGTTGCTGAATTACAAATCCTAATTTTTTTTTTTTTTTTTTTGGTTTTGGATAAAGTGGTAAAATGTTACAACCTGTCAATTATTTATTGCTGTCTGTGTGCCCCTTTGGGAGGTTTTCTTTCCCTTCTTGCCTATTTGGTGGTCATCAGACAGAATAGAAAGGAAAGTGGGGGAAATTCTCCCCAGATAGAGACAGAAACAGCAATAAAACAATATTTCCAATTAGGTGGAAAAAGCCTAGGATATAGGTGTCCTAATAAATTTTAATCTTGCTGGAGTTCCCTGTAAAGTGTCCTTAGACATGACATAATCCCTTTCCATTCCTCTGTATTTTCTACATTAGTGGTTCTCTAACACTGTCGGCCCGTCCTCTGGGCCTCCAGCCAGCTGTAGACCCCTTAACCTCCCACAGTGCCTCCCAGCTCCCATAGTGCCCCCCTACCTCTCACTGTGCCACCCAGCCTGCTGCACAGCCTCCAGGCCTCCATAGCACCCTCAACCTTTCCAACAGTGCCCCCCAACATCCCACAGTGTCCCCAGCTCACCAGAAACCTGAACCCCTACAGAGCCACCAAGTATGCTGCAGAATCCCCTAACCCACTTCACAACCTCCCCCACAGTGACTTCCAGCTTTTCATTACTTTTTGCACTCCCATGCTTTTTATGTGAGTATAAAATTAGCATTAACACCTGCCTCACTGGAAGATTTCGGGGGTGGGGGGGGTTGTTGTAGGTCACAGCAATATTCAATAGGGGACGAGTGAAAAACTGATAACTATGCTCCCCTATTTATTGATCCTGTGCCGTTCGTTGAAGCTGTAGTTCAGCTTCTATGAATTGTGACTTGGGCAGGACAGCCCACTAGTTGTATTAATCCCTGACTCGCTGAAAGACTACGGCGATGGGAGCGGGCGGGGGGGGAGATGGTAGGATTTCTACCAAGAGCAGAAGAATCCAGACAAGGGACACATCATACCAACTGTAACATATGTCCATTATTATTATACAGGATTTATACAGCGCCAACAGTCTACGCATCGCTTTACAATACAAAAAGGGAGACAGTACAGTTACAATACAATAAAATACAAGAGGGTAAAACCTGGTACACACTAATAGTTTTTTTTTTTCATTCAACCCAGCAGGGCTGAACGAAAACAACCTGCCATCTCCAGAGGAGCCGCTGTACTAACTATCCCACATTAGTACAGCGATCTCACCTGCTGTGCTATAGTGTTCTGACAGTGGGGATGGACCTGCAAGAGAACACTTTGGTCAGTGAATGGCTGGAAGCGCTGATCAAGAGCCGACAGACCTGGCAGACCTTTTTCAGTCATGCCCCTGTCCGACCGGCTGCAGTCAAATGTCGGCCAGTTCCGATTGAACTGCCTGATGCCCCCCAAAATTCGGTCCATGTGTACTAGGCTTTAATAGGGCCCTGCTCATAAGAGCTTACAGTCTAATAGGGTGAGGCAAATGGTAAACAAGCTTATAACTGTGGGGAAAGAGCTGATGGAAGTGATAAAAAATTAGTTGGAGGCGTGATAGGCTTCCCTGAAGAGATGAGTTTTCAGGGATCGCCTAAATGCACCCAGAGTAGGAGATAGCCAGGCAGATTGAGATAGAGAGTTCCAGAGGATGGGAAAGGCTCTTGAAAAGTCCTGGGGAAGAGCAAGAGAGGGGGAGACAAAAGAGCTTGAAAGCAGGTCTTGAGAGGAGTGGAGAGAAAGGTTTGTGTGATATTTGGAGACAAGATTGTAGCTCAGGGCAGAGTTGTGAATGGCTTTGTATGTTGTTGTTAGTATTTTAAATTAACTGAGCAGTTGGTAAAGTAGATGAGTCTGGCAGCAGCATTCATGATAGACTGAAGAGTAGGGATGAGCCGAACACCCCCCGGTTCGGTTCGCACCAGAACCCGCGAACGGACCGAAAGTTCGCACGAACGTTAGAACCCCATTGACGTCTATGGGACTCGAACGTTCGAAATCAAAAGTGCTCATTTTAAAGGCTAATTTGCATGGTATTGTCCTAAAAAGGGTTTGGGGACCCGGGTCCTACCCCAGGGGACATGTATCAATGCAAAAAAAACTTTTAAAAACGGCCGTTTTTTCGGGAGCAGTGATTTTAATGATGCTTAAAGTAAAAAAAAAAAAGTGAAATATTCCTTTAAATATCGTACCTGGGGGGTGTCTATAGTATGCCTGTAAAGTGACGCGTGTTTCCCATGTTTAGAACAGTCCCTGCACCAAATGTCATTTTTAAAGGAAAAAATCTCATTTAAAACTGCTTGCGGGTTTAATGTCATGTCGGGTCATGGCAATATGGATGAAAATCAGTGAGACAAACGGCATGGGTACCCCCCAGTCCATTACCAGTCCCTTTGGGTCTTGTATGGATATTAAGGGGAACCCCGCACCCAAATTAAAATAAGGAAAGGTGTGGGGCCACCAGGCCCTATATACTCTGAACAGCAGTATACAGGCGGTGCAAACAAGACAGGGACTGTAGGTTTGTTGTTAAGTAGAATCTGTTTGTAATTTTGAACATTTTTAACGTGTTTAGCTCCAGCCAAAAAATCTTTTCTAAGCTTTTTGGAAAACATAGGGAAGGGTTATCACCCCTGTGACATTTGTTTTGCTGTCTTTCCTCCTCTTCAGAAGATTTCACCTCACTTTTTTGTCCCAATGAAAAATGTTTTTTGAAAATTTGGGTTTTTTTGTGGAACAAGGATTGGAAAGCATCAGTGGAAAGGAGAACTTGTTTTCCCATATTAACTCTTACAGGAGAGAATTTCCCTTCCTAGGGGTAGATTTCATCTCACTTCCTGTTGTCTCCTTCCGTTTGCAAGTAGGAGTCGTTTGTAAGTTAGATGTTTGAAAGTAGGGTCCTGCCCTATATACTCAGCAGAAATTTGGGCCTTAGGTGTTGCTGTGGCCACAACACTGTAAGCCCTCACAGGGCCCTGCTGTGAAATATTAGATCAAGAATTGTAATTACATGCCCCTGTTGAACAGGAGCTGAAAAATTAGGCCTTAGGCACTGGTGCTGGTGCCACAACACTGCAACCCCTCACAGACACTCTAGTTGGAACGCAGGAACGAGCCCTGCTGCAAATTATTGCTTCAAAAATTGTAATTACACGCCCCTGTTAGACAGGGGCAGAAAAATTGGGCCTTAGGCACTGGTGCTGGTGCCACAACACTGCAACCCCTTACAGACACTCTAGTTGGAACGCAGGAACGAGCCCTGCTGCAAAGTATTGCATCAAAAATTGTAATTACACGCCCCTGTTAGACAGGGGCAGAAAAATTGGGCCTTAGGCACTGGTGCTGGTGCCACAACACTGCAACCCCTCACAGACACTCTAGTTGGAACGCAGGAACGAGCCCTGCTGCAAAGTATTGCATCAAAAATTGTAATTACACGCCCCTGTTAGACAGGGGCAGAAAAATTGGGCCCTAGGCACTGGTGCTGGTGCCACAACACTGCAACCCCTCACAGACACTCTAGTTGGAATGCAGGAACGAGCCCTGCTGCAAAGTATTACATCAAAAATTGTAATTACACGCCCCTGTTAAACAGGGGCTGAAAAATTGTGCCTTAGGCACTGGTGGTGGCGCCCAGAACCAAAAATGTTCTTACAAGCTATCAGCGTGATGATTGAGGAGGAAGAGGATAATTACTCAGGGATAGTCACTCAGCATCAGCATAGGCAGTCTTTGAAGGGATCTGAGATTTCAAAAAAAATTATTCGGTTACATCAGCATCAGGTGCTTGGTAGCTGGTGGTGATCCAAGACTCATTCATTTTTATGAAGGTCAGCCGATCGACCGAGTCGGTGGACAGACGCACCCTGTGATCGGTTACCACGCCTCCAGCAGCACTGAATGTGCGTTCCGAAAGAACGCTGGATGCAGGACAGGCCAGTAGCTCAATTGCATACTGTGCAAGCTCTGGCCAGTGATCCATCCTCAAGACCCAGTAACCCAGAGGATTTTCGGTGGGAAAGGTGTCCAAGTCTGATCTTGCCCCTAGGTATTCCTGCACCATGTAAAACAGACGCTGGCGATGGTTGCTGGAACCGATCATACCTTGGGGCTGCGGACCAAAAAATTGTCTGAACGCATCGGTCAGACGGCCACCTTCTCCACCGCTCCTTCTTTGACTGACCGAAGCCTCAGCAACACGTTGTCCAGAAACAGGAGTTTGTAACCTCCCAGTCTCTGGGAACGCGTTGCACAGACCTTTCTGCAAGGCCTCCCGAAGATGTTTCATCCTCTGCTCCCTCTGCGATGGCAAGATAAGGTCCGCAACCTTACCCTTGTAACGTGGATCAAGGAGGGTTGCCAGCCAGTATTGGTCCTTCTCCTTGATACCACGAATACGAGGATCCTTACGCAGGCTTTGCAGGATCAGGGAGGCCATGCAGCGTAGGTTTGCTGAGGCATTCGGTCCGGAGTCCTCTGGGTCACTAAGAACGACATGGTCCGCAGCCACCTCCTCCCAGCCACGTACAAGTCCATGTGTTTCTTGGGACTGATCCCTTAAAGACTGCTGCTGATGCTGAGTGCCAGGCTCCACCTCCATACTGACACAATCTTCCTCCTCCTCCTCTTCCTCCTCGTCCTCTTCCTGTGTGATCGGCGGGCACGCAGGAACACTGTCTGGATAAAGGGGGCCTTGAGAGCTAAGGAAGTCCTCCTCTTCCTGCCTCTGTTCTGCCTCAAGTGCCCTGTCCATTATTCCACGCAGCGTGTGCTCCAACAGGTGGACAAGGGGGACAGTGTCACTGATGCATGCACTGTCACTGCTCACCATCCTCGTGGCCTCCTCGAATGGTGACAGGACAGTGCATGCATCCCTGATCATGGCCCACTGGCGTGGGGAAAAAAAACCAAGCTCCCCTGACCCTGTCCTGGTGCCATAGTCGCACAGGTACTCATTGATGGCCCTCTGCTGCGTGTGCAGCCGCTGCAGCATGGCCAACGTTGAGTTCCACCTGGTGGGCATGTCACAGATTAGGCGGTTCTTGGGCAGGTTAAACTCCTTTTGGAGGTCCGTCAGCCGAGCACTGGCATTATATGACCGGCGGAAATGCACACAGACTTTCCTGGCCTGCCTCAGGACATCCTGTAAGCCCGGGTACCTGCCCAAGAACCGCTGCACCACCAAGTTAAGGACGTGAGCCAAACAGGGCACATGGGTCATTTGTCCCTGTCGGAGGGCAGAGAGGAGGTTGGTGCCATTGTCGCAAACCACCATTCCTGCCTTAAGTTGGCGTGGCGTCAACCACCTCTGAACCTGCCCCTGCAGAGCTGACAGAACCTCTGCCCCAGTGTGGCTCCTGTCCCCCAAGCACACCAGCTCAAGCACCGCATGGCATCTTTTGGCCTGCGTACTTGCGTAGCCCCTTGAACGCCTACGGAGCACCGCTGGTTCCGAGGAAGAGGCCATGGAGGAAGAAGAAGAGGAGGGGGTGGAGGAGAGAGGTGTGTCACAATCAGCATTTTGGAGGCGTGGTGGCAGAACAACCTCCAACACTACTGCACCTTGTCCTGCATCCTTCCCAGCTGCCAGCAGAGTCACCCAATGCGCCGTGAAACTTAGGTAACGTCCCTGTCCATGCCTGCTGGACCATGAGTCAGCGGTAATATGCACCTTACCGCTGACCGCCCTGTCCAGCGAGGCATGGACATTGCCTTCCACATGCCGGTAGAGAGCCGGAATCGCCTTCCGTGAGAAAAAGTGGCGTTTGGGTACCTGCCACTGAGGAACCGCACATTCCACAAACTCACGGAAGGGGGCAGAGTCTACCAACTGAAAAGGCAGCAGTTGAAGTGCTAGCAATTTTGCCAAGCTAGCATTCAACCGCTGGGCATGTGGATGGCTGGGAGCAAACTTCTTTCGGCGGTGCAGCAGCTGGGGCAGGGAAATTTGCCTGGTACAATCTGACGTCGGTGTACCAAAAGCAGATTGCCCACAAGTACTTGGCTGTGACACACCTAATTCTACACCTTCATTCCTCTCACTGCAGGTCTCAGAGAGGACTGAAGGTCTAGTGGGGTTGGAAATCTCAGCTGATGAGGAGCAAGGAGAGATCCTCTTTGTTCTTTGGTGTGGGTCTTTTAGATACGCTTGCCAACGAACTGCATGGCAGGTCAACATATGTCTGGTCAAGCATGTGGTACCCAAGCGGGAGATATTTTGGCCACGCGAGATACGCTTGAGACATATGTTGCAAATAGCAGCGGTGCGATCTGATGCACTCGTCTCAAAAAAGGCCCACACCAAAGAACTTTTTGAATAACGCGCAGAGACTGCAGCGCCCTGCACATGTGGAGCTTTGGGGTGTGATGCAGTCAATGTGCTGCCCTTAGGCTGGCCCCTGGAGGGCATCCTGCCTCGTTGGTGATGTGCTGCCGCCTCCTCCTCCTCCTCCTCCTCCTCCTCCTCCTCCTCTCTCCTATCAGGCACCCACGTTGAGTCAGTGACCTCATCATCCCCTCCCTCCTCATCACTGGAGCAAACCTGGCAGTATGCTGCAGCAGGGGGAGCATGACTGCCAGATTGCTGTCCTTCTTGGGCACCCCCTCTGTCCGCGCTCATGTTACTGCCTTCATCGAGCTCAGTATCGTCATCAGAGCCTTCCAAACGCTGGGCATCCTCCTGGAGCATGTACCCAACACTGTGGTCAAACAGTTCGAGGGAATCCTCATGAGGACATGGTGGAGCTAGGGAAGGAGTCACTGATGACATTGAGCTGAGGGAAGAGGCCGCTGCTTTGCCAGACAAAGCACCCTGGGCATGGGTGAGAGAGGATGAGGAGGATGAGGACGGCTTGGTCATCCACTCGACCAAGTCTTCCGCATGTTGCGGCTCAACATGGCCAGCTGCCGAAAAAAAGGCCAAGCGTGTCCCATGGCCACGTGCTGATGAGGATGCACCGTCTCCACGACCAGCACTAGACACAGAGCCTGCTTGCCCTCTCTTATTGGCTTGTGACTGTCTGCCTCTCCTTCTTGGCCTTCCAGACATACTAATGGCCTGTAGCTGCACTAAGCTGGGATAGAACACCTGTAATTTTCTTCAAGTAGCTTTATATACTGTAACCAGACAAGCCTGCCTGTCAGTAGGAAGATAACAGGAACGGATCTAGCTGAACACTGTGAGCAGGACGCACTGTACTAAATGTAAATAGTCTAGCTGCCTGACCGTGGTACTAATAGGATCAAATAGAACACCTGTAATTTTCTTCAGGTAGCTTTATATACTGTAACCAGACAAGCCTGCCTGTCAGTAGGAAGATAACAGGAACGGATCTAGCTGTACACTGTGAGCAGGACGCACTGTACTAAATGTAAATAGTCTAGCTGCCTGACCGTGGTACTAATAGGATCAAATAGAACACCTGTAATTTTCTTCAGGTAGCTTTATATACTGTAACCAGACAAGCCTGCCTGTCAGTAGGAAGATAACAGGAACGGATCTAGCTGAACACTGTGAGCAGGACGCACTGTACTAAATGTAAATAGTCTAGCTGCCTGACCGTGGTACTAATAGGATCAAATAGAACACCTGTAATTTTCTTCAGGTAGCTTTATATACTGTAACCAGACAAGCCTGCCGGTCAGTAGGAATTTAACAGGAACGGATCTAGCTGAACACTGTGAGCAGGACGCACTGCACTAAATGTAAATAGCAGGAACGGATCTAGCTGAACACTGTGAGCAGGACGCACTGCACTAAATGTAAATAGTCTAGAAGATAACAGGAACGGATCTAGCTGAACACTGTGAGCAGGACGCACTGCATTAAATGTAAATAGTCTAGATAGAAGATAACAGGAACGGATCTAGCTAAACTGAATACAGTGTATATATATATATGCAACACCTGGGATGCATATATATACACAATACACTGTAAGTGCAGCTAACTGACTGACTGTTCTGCCTAATCTATCTAACTCAAATCAAATGACACTGTCTCTCTCTCTCTCTATCTCTCAGCACACCGGAACACACACTACACAGGGCCGCCGTGCAGGCGGCCTTATATAGTGTGGGGTGTGTACTAAATGCCCTGAGCCGTAATTGGCCAAAGCCACCCTGGCTTTGGCCAATTACAGCTCTCTCTACTGACAGCGCTGTGATTGGCCAAGCATGCGGGTCATAGTGCATGCTTGGCCAATCATCAGCCAGCAATGCACTGCGATGCCGCAGTGAATTATGGGCCGTGACGCGCCACACGAATTTAGCGCGAACGGCCCATAACGTTCGCAATTCGGCGAACGATCGAACAGCCGATGTTCGAGTCGAACATGGGTTCGACTCGAACACGAAGCTCATCCCTACTGAAGAGGTAGCCTATGGAGAGGTAGGCCTATGAGGAGGGAGTTGCCATAATCAAGGCGAGAGATAACAAGGGCGTGAATGAGTAGCTTGGTGTTTTCATTAGTTAAAAAGGGGTGAATTTTAGAGATGTCACAGAGGTGAAGTCCAGGGCCGGAATGGGAATAAAAACCAGCCCTGGAAAAAGTTTCATGCCAGCCCCTTAGCACTATTGTATCAGCCTAGCAGCATAACGTCATTTTCTTGTTCATAAAAGGGAAAACATAAGAACATTTGAAGAGTGTATTATATATATAGATAAGACAGATATGAAAGCACATAGGGCTATATATATATATATATATATATGAGCAAATTCTGGTTAAAAGTGATAAAAGTGGAGTAATCATCAAGGGGAACCCCAGGAACTTGACATATGGGGGGAGGGGGTACTCTGGAGTCCACAGACCACTTTCCGCAGTAAGAATACACTAAGGTAAGGGGGGGGTTACTGATATAAGGGGGAAACCTTTATATTAGTGCCCCCTTACATTTTTGTATTCACTCCCCCCTTACATCACTGACCCCCCCTCCCCAGACTGGCCTGGCGGCGCTGTCACTGACCTCCACTCAGGTGCAAAAGATCAATGCAGCCTCACCAGTGCCCATCAAATGCAGCCTACCAGTGCCCATCAAATGCAGCCTACCAGTGACCATCAAATTCAACAAACCAGTGCCCATCAAATGCAGCCTCATCAGTGCCCATCAAATGCAGCTTTATCAGTGCCCACCAAATGAAGCTTATCAGTGCCCACCAAATGCAGCTTCATCAGTGCCCACCAAACGCAGCCTACCAGTGCCCATCAAATGGAGCCTCATCAGTGCTCATCAAATGCAGCCAGCCAGTGCCCATCAAATGCAGCCTCATAAGTGCCCATCAAATGCAGCCTCATTAGTGCCCATCAAATGCAGCCTACCAGTGCCCATCAAATGCAGCCTCATCAATGCCCATGAAATGCAGCCTACCAGTGCCCATCAAATGCAGCCTCATCAGTGCCCATCAAATGCAACCTCATCAGTGCCCATCAAATGCAGCCTACCAGTGCCCATCAAATGCAGCCTCATTAGTGCCCATCAAATACAGCCTACTAGTGCCCATCAAATGCAACCTCTCCAATGCCCATCAAATGCAGCCTCATCAATGCCCATCAAATGCAGCTTCATCAGTGTCCACCAAATGCAGCCTCTTCAGTGCCCACCAAATTCAGCTTATCAGTGCCCGCCAAATGCAGGCTCATCAGTGCCCACCAAATTCAGCCTCATCAGTGCCCACCAAATGCAGCATATCAGTGCTCATCAAATGCAGCCTCATCAGTGCCCACCAAATGAAGCCTACTAGTGCCTACCACATGCAGCCTTATCAGTGAGCATCAAATGCAGCCCACCAGTGCCTGTCAAATGCAGCCTACCAGTGCCCAGCAAATGCAGCCTCATCAGTGCCCACCAAATGCAGCCTCATCAGTGTCCACCAAATGCAGCCTACCAATGCCCAAAAAAAGCAGCCTCATCAGTGCCCACCAAATGCAGCTTATCAGTGCCCACCAAATGCAGCCTCCTATAACACAGGTCACACTGATTCGATTTCCCGGCTGTCAGGGCTGGGCTCTCAGCAGCTCCCTTCTCTGTGCTCAGGCTGCTCAGCTGTCAGATAATTGTCAGCACTCATCGTTCCACAGTGGCTTGCCTGGAGATTATTTCCTGCTCGTTAGTCCCACCTACACCCAGCCCCTTCTGGCTATTTAAACTGCCTTATTCAGTCCTTTCATGCCTCCACCTTAGTCAACATATCTGGAGACTCTCTGCTGTGTTCCTGTGAAAGACTTTGCCTGGCTGACGTTCCTTCTGGTTCCTGATCTGGCTCTGACTACGCTGATCTCTGGTTTCCTGATTACTGCCTTGTCTGACTGTCTGCTTTGGTTACTGATCCCTGATTTATGTTTTGACCATGGTTACTATCTGTACCATTTTTACCATTATATTAAATGGTGCGATTTGTACTGCATTTCTGTCTCAGTCTTATTCATGGTTCCTGAGCATTGGATCAGTGTCCTGTCAATCACAGAAGCCGGTATAGAAGGCGGGACTTTGTTACAGCGCTGCCGAACAATTCAGACCCCAGCTCCATGACAGCTGCCACACGCAAAGAGAGGAGGAGGGAGGAGAGGACTGCACTTGAGCTTCGGCGCCCAGGCACAGTGCACCCACGCAGGATCGGCCCTGGCCGATGCAGCCACAGCTCAAAGTGGCCCCAGGGCAGGCGGCCTACTGGGAAATCTCCCAGTATTCCAGTAGGCCAGTCCAGCCCAGGTGAAGTCTGCAAGTGTTTGACAACGATTGGATTTGGGGCTGAAAGGACAGGCCAGATGGTTGCATTATTGATTTTGATGGAAAAGTAATGGAGGGAGGCACGCACAGGGGGAAATATTATCAGCTTAGTTTTAGAGAGATTTCGTTTATGGAAGTGGAGCAACATAAATGCTGATAAGTCAGTAAGTTAGTGTGTCGAAGACCTAAAGAAAGATCTACTCTGATGAGGAGACCCTCCAGCCATTACTCAGCCAGCCTGGAATGCAGTCTTATCTGGCACTGTGCATGTGGGATAGTAAAAGGACAGAGATATTTTGTTTGTCACAAGGATTCATCAATACACTCAAGAAGCTATGGGCAGCTGTCGTTAAACTATTAGAAGATAGAAATACATGCATAATCATTTCTTAGGATCTGTTACCAGTAGCATGGACAGGCCATGTGGCTGAGAACCTTCTCTCTATCTACTCTTTCTCCTTCCAGGATGTTTTTCCAACAACCCCAGATTTAGGAAGTGACATACATAATTATACATGACAGTGTGCTACTAGCCACTGACAGTAGAGGGCAGTGGATCTCTACACACTGGCCAATGGATTACATACCACTGGAGAAATTTGTGATATGTAAGTTTTATCAATGAGCAATTAGCAGTGACAGGCTGTGTTATACACGCCACCAAGCCTGACATTACTGATCGCTCATTCATAAAAGTAAAAGCTCATACAACACTGTGTAATCCATTGGCTGAGCTGCGTATGTGTAAAAGCAGTCGATGGTATACACAAAGCACCTCAGCTTTGAGTAATCTATTACTATTATGAACGAACAATCAGTGCTGCTAGTCATAATAGTAAAAGGATCATGCAGAGCTGCAACTCTGTGTATTGCATCTGTGGCTGTTTTTACTTCGTATATTGCATTGATAGATACATTACACAGAGCCACAACTCTGAATGATCTTTTATTTTGCAGCTACAGCTTGTTGTGCAAAATATATCTGTTTGAAGTGTATGCAAATCGGCATGATTATAGAACATGGTCATGAAATACAGTCTTTAGGCAACCTAAAAGTCATTCAGTTGCATGTAATTCAGATATGTTATAATTATTTAATATTTTGGACAATTTGGGTAATTAATTTTGTGCTCTCTGCTGCCATCTTGTGGCCAGAATGTGCAGAAAACAGCTTTTAAAACAGCCAATAAAAATGCTTGCTTTTCCAAATAATGTGTAAAATGAGTGACCCAAGGCATTTGAAATTGTAGCAAGCCACCTATAGTGCCTCTGCATAGTAATTTTTTATTTTAGGAAAAATGAACAAACAATACAATAACTAAAGTTAAGCTGTCTAAAATTAGTTTGACTACTAAATTGCTGTAGAGATGTGTTGGTTAAGTGTAGGGCACTAGTGCAGAAGACTATTTTGTGTTGTATAAACATACTCTACAGATGTGTTTTTTTTTTTTTTTTTTTTTTCATCTAGGTCCACCATGTTTCCCCGGATATTGTGGTTCTTGTTCCTATTTGATGTGCAGACATACATGGCACAGAATTCCTTTGGAAGATATAAGTCCCGAGCTTTAACATCAAGTACATCAGAGAAAGCTCCAAGCCTCAGTGACCAAGGTGAAACTTTTAATTTAGTTAATCCATTTAATTTAAATAATTTTGTTTAATTGTTTAACTTTTAATTGTTTATAAACAATACAGGCCACTAAGACTTGTATAAGGTTCTTGGGTGAATGTCATATTAATGAGCAAGCAACAATTTAATTATAAATCAATTTTACAATTTTACAGATCTACTATTGAGGTACTATTGAGGTTTCAGCTTGTATCTGAATTTTCAAGCACAACTCTACCCATTTTTACAGTTTTAGAAAGATGTCATGATTATTTAGTAAATGTCACCTCATTGAGATGTCACCACATTTCTTGTCCCTCTGGCAACATAACAGCAAGACAAGAATTTAGAGGAACCTTCTTCTTTGGGACAGGAAGTCAAAGACAATAATATTAAACCTACAGAAGTTCTAACCCCCTGGTGCCCAACCTGTGGTCCTTTGGTATCTGTTGTTTAGCCCTTGGAACCCAGCAGTATGTAGTGGGAGCATTCATTTGTAAAGGAGTAATAGCTTCATGTAACATATCTCCATGTCTCCAGTTTCTCAATGTTTTCTGCAGCATGCCTTTAGTTTCCAACTAAAACTGTAGCATGTCTACAGTTTCTGGCCATTATTGTCTACGGAATGTATTCCGTCTCTGACAGTCCTCTCTAGTAGAGATGAGCCAAAGACCCCCCCGGTTCAGTTTGCACCAGAACTTGAGAACAGACAAAAAATTTGTGGGAACATGCGAACACCATTAAAGTCTATGGGACACGAAAGTAAAAAAATCAAAAGTGCTCATTTTAAAGGCTTATATGCAAGTTATTGCCATAAAAAGTATTTGGGGACCTGAGTACTGCCCCGGGGAACATGTATCAATGCAAAAAAGTTTTTAAACTGACATTTTTTCAGGAGCAGTGATTTTAAGAATGCTTAAAGTGAAACAATAAAAATGAAATATTCCTTTAAATATTGTGCCTGGGGGGGGGGTCCCCTTAGTCTGCCTGTAAAGTAGCACATTTTTCCCATGTTTAGAAAAGTACCACAGCAAAATGACATTTCTAAAGGAAAAAATGTCATTTAGCCCTGGTTCATACTGGAGCATTTTGACATGCGATGTGACATTGTGCAGAAACCTGCACAGATGTCACTGAAATCACCGCCAAAATCGGGACTGACATGCGGGAGTGAAGTTGTGCGAGTTCAGCTGAACTTGCACGGCTTTTTTTCCCGCAGCTCAGTGTGAACTTGGGCTCAAAATTGCTCACGGCTGTAATGTATTGCCAGATCCCGGCAATATACATAAAAAATCATTTAAAAAAACAGCGTGCCCCCCCCTCGAGTCTGGTATGGATATCGAGGTAAACTCCACAACAAATTTTTTTTTTTAAAATGGCATGGGGGTCCCCCCCAAAATCCATACCAGACCCAAAGGGCCTGGTATGGACGGGGGGAACCCATGCCATTTTTTTCTTAATTCTGTCATAGAGCTCCCCTTAACCACTTCAATACACTATATTATATATTGTACACTGCACGATATACCATGCACTGTATTATATATACTACACTGAGTGCACTATACTCTGCTGAAAAATTGGACCTTAGGTGTTGGTGGTGGCAGAACACGGTAACCCCTCACAGTTACTCTTGTTGTGTGCAGGAACGGTCACTGCTGTTAAATATTATTTCAGAGGCTACTTGCCCTCTTTTAGTGGCCTGTGAGCGTCTGCCCCTCCTTGGAGGCCTTCTGGACATGATGTTTTTTTTATTTTTATTAACACCGCACTACACTGTATTATATAATGTGTACACTGCCTGAAGTATATTAGAAACTGTGCACACTGTGTTATATACTGTGCACACTGCCGGCACTGTATTAGAAACTGTACACCACTAAATGCACTGTATATATAGGCTACGCTGAATGCAGAGTGTATATATATATATATATATATATATATATATATATATATATATATATATATATATATATATATATATATATATATATATATATATATATATTAGTCTGACTGTGTATATATATATCAAATACACTGCCTGTACTGACTGAATATAGAGTTTATACTGTATATATAGGCTACGCTGAATGCAGAGTATATGAGTATATATATATATATATATATATATATATATATACTAGTCTGACTGTATATATATATCAAATACACTGCCACTAACTAACTAACCTGCCTGCCTAATCTAGCTCAATCTTTCTATCTCTATCCACTATAACACACTATACGGGCGCTATATAGTGTGGGGCATGGACTTATTCCCCCTGAGCCATGATTGGCTAAAGGCACCCTGCCTTTGGCCAATTATGACTCTCGCTGAGGAGTGTGCTGTGATTGACCAAAGCATGCAGGTCAGGTGTATGCTTTGGCCAATCATCATACAGCAATGCACTGTGGTCTTGCAGTGCATTATGAGACACTCTAATTTGCCGCAAACACCCCATAACATTCACTGTTCGACGAATGGACAAACACCCGATGTTCGAGTCAAAGCTCATCCCTACTCTCTAGTATTACATATAGTGATTATTAAGTGTGTCCTTTTTGTTGTGTTAGGGGCCACAATTGAGGGCCTCCCATACATAGTTACATAGTAGGTGAGGTTGAAAAAAGACACAAGTCCATCAAGTCCAACCTATGTGTGATTATGTGTCAGTATTACATTGTATATCCCTGTATATTGCAGTCATTCAGGTGCTTTTCTAATAGTTTCTTGAAGCGATCGATGCTCCCCGCTGAGACCACCGCCTGTGGAAGGGAATTCCACATCCTTGCCGCTCTTACAGTAAAAAACCCTTTACGTAGTTTAAGATTAAACCTCTTTTCTTCTAATTTTAATGAGTGGCCACGAGTCTTGTTAAACTGTCTTCTGCGAAAAAGTTTTATTTCTATTGTGGGGTCACCAGTACGGTATTTGTATATTGAAATCATATCCCCTCTCAAGCGTCTCTTCTCCAGAGAGAATAAGTTCAGTGCTCGCAACCTTTCCTCATGACTAAAATCCTCCAGACCCTTTATTAGCTTTGTTGCCCTTCTTTGTACTCGCTCAACTTCCAGTACATCCTTCCTGAGGACTGGTGCCCAGAACTGGACAGCATACTCTAGGTGCGGCCGGACCAGAGTCTTATAGAGTGGGAGAATTATCGTTTTATCTCTGGAGTTGATCCCCTTTTTAATGCATGCCAATATTCTGTTTGCTTTGTTAGCAGCAGCTTGGCATTGCATGCCATTGTTACCATGTTAGTTGACAACCACTGTTTAAACCGTCTCCATTTTAGTGAAAGAAACTTGTTTTGTGACATTCTGTCCATACTTGAGATATTTCCATCACTTCTGGTCCTTGCAGAAAGTAAAGGAAAATCTCCAACATAAGTATGCAGGCTGAAAAATTCCTGACGGGCTTCTATGTTATTCCCATGCTGTCATAAAGAAAACTGTTTTGGCTAGAGCTGGGATTTAAATGGCTTTGGGCAGAGATAAGCTTCATGAATCTATATGTAGCGCTGGTAGATTTTTAATCTACCGCTTATACGTAAATATAGTGGGTCATCTGTTCTGTACATAGTTCAGATTTAATCTATGGCTAAATTAGCTTCTGTTCCAGCCTTGGTTGTGTTGCGTGCAGTTCCACTCCGTCGCCTGTAGATGTCGGTGTCACTACAGACCGGAGCTGGAAAGCAATAGACTGTGGTGTATTGAGTGCTCTTCTTTCTCAGAAGTAACTTCGCAGAGGTTGTCCCCTGCAGTGCATTCTGGGAAGGGGTATTTAAGGGACAGACGCCATATTTCTTGGTCTCTTTTATTCCACCTGCTGGCCCTCCTGGCCAACAGGTATGTGCTAGGAGTCCTACCTCGTGGTCCTCCGGGCCGGAGGACTGCGTTGCTGCAGCGTGTGGGTGGGCCCAGAAGTCTGTCTGGGGCTTACTACAACTACTGCAGAGATGGTCCTGTGCTGTCTGTCCTGCGGGAAGAAGCCGGACAATTGAGAAGAATCCAGGGGAGGACCCATCTTGGAAGGATCATGCGGAGCGCTGGTCTGGAGAGGGGCCTGGTGACTCAATTGGAGGAGGCATCTTAAGTTAACCTACCACATAATACTGCCGGGTCGGCTTAAAGGTTCTGGTACTGTGTTGCTGTTCATCTAAAACTACTATGTCCTGTGGCAGAGGATCGTGCAGTTACTTTATTCTTCTCAAGTCTGTGGCAGAGACTTATTTCTTGTTCATGCTACGCTCCGGCTGCTAGGTCAGTGAGAGAGGCCTATCCAGGTGGGCAAAAGATTAAATCTTGGACTGAGGAAATACTCGTCCTTAAGATATTCAAGTACTCAAAGATCCAAGACAGAAAAGGTATTTGAACTTCCCTGCAACTCTTCTTCTACCTCTTTCCTGCTATTTCTTCCAGTTATCTCCCATTAAAGCATTGGAAAAGTACTAAAGTGACTGGTGCCTACATTGTCAGATAATAAGCTCAACGTGGACTCTAAGTCTGGTGTTGGTGAAACTACAGGTAAAAAGGTGATGGTAACAGCCCGATTTAAATCAGCAGCTCCACCGTGAGTTATTGCTACATGTGGGGGCTCGTCCGGGATTGTTTGCCATTGCCCTAAGCAGCCCTGAGCAGTATTTCACCGGGAGTCTATGTTAAAAGAGGTTTCTGGACTTTGTCACTTTCTCCAGGAAAAGAAGGGGTTAAATTGCAGGATTACATTTCTGACTGTGTAGGCTGCGGGGGGAGAAGTAAAAGCCCGGGAGCTACGTGATCAGAGGAACAAGTGGGAGGAGCTACACCTGTTTGTTACTGCGCGAGACACGTGTGTGTCTGGCGCCAAAGGAGAAGAGAGGCCACGTGATCGTACTGAGAGAATCAGAGTGCAGCCATGTCTTCTTTTCCATTGATACCATCAACTATGGGGTCCAAGATGTTCCCTACAAGTATCGCTGTGGGTGCTATGCTAACTGGAACCCTGCTGACGGATACCGGCATTCGCTTGAAGCCGCAGGGGCGGTTCGAACTATACACTGTTGGAGATATTGAAGGGCTGGGCATGCTTTGCCACAAGTGTGAAGGACTGGCCATACATCTCTGTCCATTTGTCCGATGTTTGCAGTGCGGAGAATACTTGTTCATAGTGGAGCAACCTACAATGTCGCCCCGTGCTTATCTTGTGGACTGGGCTACAGGGACCGCCACAGTGGAAACTACTGCCATCACTGCTGGAGAGAAGCAGGCCGTGGTCTCATCTGCTAACAGGAATGTTCCCGAGGGAGATGTCACTGTTACCGCTTCATCAGGGGACATCACTTTTGTTTCTACTTCCACTACACCTATCTCCGCTGCACCTGTCCCAAGGAAGGTGGGATATGTGAAGGCTTCCTGCGGCCATGGTCGAGGCCTGCCCCAGAGACTACCTGAACCGAAGCTGAAGAAATATATGGATCCGGAGAAGTTTACATCAGGAACGGGTGAGAGATCAAAGGGAAACATATCTGGGACTCTTTGTAAATATTTGCCAGCGGAAGAGTTGAGAGACTCGGAGATAGATTCTATGTCAAATCTCTCCGGTGATGATGATTTGTTCGAGACAATGTCACAGGAACTGTTGTGGGCCCAGGGTGAAGATGTTGCTTCTGCCCTTACTTTCTCAGAATGGATAGCCATGGATTCTGGGAAGACATCACCTTGTGTGGAGCCGCACAGTACTACCAAAGAGACATTGTCTAAAGTTGCCAGTTTGCTTGAGTTTGAGCTGATGCCCATCAGATCTATGGTGCGCAAATCACCAAATTCTTGTGTGCCTCCTGGTTTGGGGAAAAATAGAGCTTTACCTAGACTTGCCCATTTACCGAGAGTGCTCACCAAACGAGTTGCCACAGAATATGGTCTGGAATTTTCTTACGTTACCCAGGAAATTATGCAGGAAATTGAGGCCAACCGGGAACAGTGGTACCTGAAGCTGTCTGGGACTATTTGTCTGTACCAAAACCTTTCCGGAGAGCTGGGTATTCTGCTGCTATGGATGAATGTTTCAATGGATGTTTGCTGCATTGGAACTATGGTCGGCACATCTACGCTGACAAGGTGGTCATTTGAAGACCCGGAAAAGATGACATTGTTTATTTTATCACCACCATGGATAAACAAGGGAAGAAACTGACATTACCAGATCCCCGGTTTTATTGGGGATTACGCAAAGAGACTGTTGTCTTCTGTTCTGCTAAAAGAAAAGAGAACTTTGAGGTATATAGCCAGATAGTGTCAGGGTTTAGAGAACTCCGTGGTCAAGAGACTTTATTCACCTTAGTGCTTCTATATCCAAAGACTTTTTGCTAGCTGGATTTTCTTTTACTGAAATGATATAATTTGCCCAGAGATAGGGATGGACATTTCAAGTTACCTTAGTTCATTTTTATTAGAAGGAAAATATGTGGGGAAGAAAGTGTCATTCTCTGGGGAATGAGGCTTTGCTCCTAAATTGTTCAGTGCTGATAATGTACGTTTATTTTGTGTGTGTTTAACTTTGTTTCTTTCAGGAACAACTAGATCTCCTATCAAGCTGTTAGGCCTTTCAGCTAGGTAGATAGTGGGGTTTGTGACATGACTAAATGTGAATATGTTGTTGTATTAATGTTTGAGACTATAACATTTTTCTTACTGTTTTCTCTTCCTTCTATCCAAGTTTTTTTTACGTTCAAATACCTACTCTCAGGCTTGAGAGTCATATTTTGGCAGACATTGAGGACAACGTCTATTGTAGTGGGGGGAGTATGTAGCGCTGGTAGATTTTTAAACTACCACTTATATGTAAATTTAGTGGGTCATCTGTTCTGTACATAGTTCAGATTTAATCTATGGCTAAATTAGCTTCTGTTCCAGCCTTGGTTATGTTGCGTGCAGTTCCACTCCGTCGCCTGTAGATGTCGGTGTCACTACAGACCGGAGCTGGAAAGCAATAGACTGTGGTGTATTGAGTGCTCTTCTTTCTCAGAAGTAACTCGGCAGAGGTTGTCCCCTGCGGTGCATTCTGGGAAGGGGTATTTAAGGGACAGACGCCATATTTCTTGGTCTCTTTCTTTCCACCTGCTGGCCCTCCTGGCCGACAGGTATGTG
Source organism: Aquarana catesbeiana (assembly GCF_042186555.1). NCBI lineage: Eukaryota > Metazoa > Chordata > Amphibia > Anura > Ranidae > Aquarana > Aquarana catesbeiana. Next base: position 347,946,936 of record NC_133329.1, on the reverse strand, counting down.
CTAGGAGTCCTACCTCGTGGTCCTCCGGGCCGGAGTACTGCGTTGCTGCGGCGTGTGGGTGGGCCCAGAAGTCTGTCTGGGGCTTACTACAACTACTGCAGAGATGGTCCTGTGCTGTCTGTCCTGCGGGAAGAAGCCGGATAATTGAGAAGAATCCAGGGGAGGACCCGTCTTGGAAGGATCATGCGGAGCGCTGGTCTGGAGAGGGGCCTGGTGACTCAATTGGAGGATGCATCTTAAGTTAACCTACCACGAGGGAATACTCGTCCTTAAGATATTCAAGTACTCAAAGATCCAAGACAGAAAAGGTATTTGAACTTCCCTGCAACTCTTCTTCTACCTCTTTCCTGCTATTTCTTCCAGTTATCTCCCATTAAAGCATTGAAAAAGTACTAAAGTGACCGGTGCCTACATTGTCAGATAAAAATCTCAACGTGGACTCTAAGTCTGGTATTGGTGAAACTACAGGTAAAAAGGTGACGGTAACAGCTCGATTTAAATCAGCAGCTCCACCATGAGTTATTGCTACATATATAAATTGGACTTCTAAACATAGGTTTTTTAAACATAGTCTAGCTTAATGTTAATTTCTAAGCCATCCCCTCCCCTTCCTTCCCAGCACTGAGTGCAGAAGTGTATTGAGCGCTTACATATTTGCATTCAGCAAACTGCTAGCTTCACATTGAGTTGCAAGTGGGTGAAAATTTGTTGCAGCGCTGATGCATTAATTAGACAACAGTAAATGAATTTAGTGACTCCCGTAATGCCCCGTACACACGATCGGACTTTCCGTCAACAAAACCGTGGATTTTTGTTAGAAGGATGTTGGCTCAAACTTGTCTTGCATACATACAGTCACACGAATGTTGGCCAACAATTACGAACGTGGGAATGTGGTAACGTGGTGACGTACAGGACGTACAACGAGCCGAGAAAAAGGAAGTACAATAGCCAGTGCGGCTCCTTCTGCTTGATTCCGAGCATGCGTGAACTTTTGTGCGTCTGACTTGTGTACACACGATCGGAAATTCTGACAATAAAGTTTTGTTGGTGGAAAATTTGAGAACCTGCTATCAAACATATGTTGGCGGAAAGTCCGTCATCAAATGTTCGATGGAGCATACACACGGTCGGACTTTCCAACAACAAGCTCACATCCAACATTTCCTATCAGAAAATCCGACTGTGTGTACGCGACATAAGACTTTAAATATGATCAGCTATGTGTTGCTTTATTGGTTTAGAATTTCTAATTTTAAACTTACTGATTCTTATTGTTGGGTTTTTATTGCCTCCCCGTCCCACTCCTGCCCTCCCCTATTGCCATCCATGTCTAAATACATCATATAATCCATTTTTTTTTTTTCCAGATGAAGACTGCATTTTGGAAATGGCATTCCTTCTGGACAGCTCAGAGAGTGCTAAGGAATACAACCACAATCAGGAAAAGAAGTTTGTATTACAAATGGTGGAAAAGCTGAAAGGAATACAATTGGAATCCAGGCGAGCGTTTAGCTGGAGAATGGCTTTACTGCAGTACAGTAGCACCGTGCTCATAGAGCAGACGTTCAGAGACTGGAGAGGGCCAGATAATTTCAAAGATCGCATTGCTCCCATTTCATATATTGGCCATGGTACATTTACTTCTTACGCTATTACAAACTTAACTCAACTATATATGAATGAAGGAACACACAAGAGTGTAAAGGTGGCCATTCTTCTGACTGATGGAGTGGACCACCCAAGAAATCCTGATATTTTTGCTGCTACAACTAATGCCAAACAACACGACATTAAGCTCTTCACAGTCGGTATGACATCAGTAGCCAGGGAAACTGCCAATGCTGCCAAGCTTCGCTTGTTGGCCAGTGTGCCGTCCACCAGATTTGTGTCTCACTTACAAGAAGCCGACATGGTGGATAAAATTCTCAAAGAAGTGGTATGTACATATTGCTCTATTTTATTATGAAACATTTTGTGTATTATTTCTCATTATGTCAGCGGATGACCAGCTGATACGCACAAGCCTCCCAACATTCTGAGATGATAAAGAGGGACACCTTTTACTACAAAGTATGAAGATACAGGACACACCCACCCCTAGTTATTTCATGAGTATTTAATATGTAAAAAATGATTGATTAAATAAATCCAGACAGTTTTTTCAGCAATACCTTTAAACTGACTTAGCAAAGGGGGACAACTGAGATGGAAAGAAGGGCAGAAAGACAGTCCCTTAAATGAAAAACAGTTGGAAACAATGTAAGCATACCAAATACCAACAACGCCACTGATGCCAATCTCTGATTGACCAGCAGCAACTGTAAAAAATTAAAACTCCAGGCTGTTTTAAATGTACCCATTCATTGCCCACACACACACACACACACACACACACACACACACACACACACACACACACACATATTGCATGAGATGAAGTCTTGGGTAAGCACAAATACCTACCTTATTCCTTGCTCCCGCAGGCTTCTTCCTCTTTGTGTGACCAGTCTCTCGAAGCTGCTTCATTTTGCTGCTCGACTGGTTGTATCCCTTATCATGTACAATGCAGGACCAACAGTCCGAAAAAGGAGCATCCAACAGTGGAGGAGAGTTATGGCTGCTACGTATTTGTATTCATCCCCCCCCCTCGCTATGCAAATTAGCTTTTATAACCCATGCAGTGTGGGGAGAGCCCAACTGTATAGGTACACTTAAAAGCAGCCTGATGTTGTTCTTTAGAATTATTATAGGCCATGAGGCATAATCAGGTTATGGACCACACAGTGTACACTATTAAAGTCTAAATAACTACAGAAACATCTTAATTAGAACATTGTTCCATTGGAATAAAACCCAAGCTATTTATCTCTTGTTTGTTTTCCTCTTACTTTAATTCTCATCTCCGGGCAAATATTGATTATTCTTTGCATTTACCTGAAAGTTTTTTTTAAGTTGTTGGCATGGTCTGTTTAAGTGCTGGTCCATGAAAATAGGCGTGTGATTTCTGCTGAAAGGCAAGATTAGAGTACAGCAGAGATCACAAAACCAGTTGCCTGCCTGGTCCTTCACACACTTGACCAGCACTGTAGGGAAGGTAAGAACTTCAGGCCTTCTATTACTCTTTATTCATCCTTCCCAGCCTGGCAGTTAATATAACTTGACGTGTGGTTTTAGTATACTGTAGGTCTGTTTTTATAGCACCACATAAGTTTGCATATAACCTAGCCTGTTTTTAAAATGTCTCCTGTTAACCCTGGGGACAAAATCTGCTTACACAAAGCCCAAATTTTTAAACAATACTCCACCTTTCTGAAAATGCTTCATGTTACACCCATATTTGATGACATTTTATATTTGCCCCTTCTCCCCCCCCCCCCCCTTTACCTGAGTCATGGGTTTCTTCTTTCTGGAGTGCCTTGATCTCATTTGAACTTATCATGCCTGGATGTGACTCCAGCTACCTTAGCAGATGGACTTGTAGATCTCAATAGAGCACAAATGCAGTGATGTCACCATACTTGTAGTCCATCATTTACTTCTACCATCCCCATAACCAAAACTCTGGGTTGAAGAAGTAGTCTGCAGGAGCCTGTGCATTGTACTGATTGTGCAATGCTTTGCAGGCTCTAATGCAAAATATTTATGTGCACATTTTTTTATTTCTCCAATGGGGTGAAATTGAATTAGAGAATAAAAAAATGTAGCGCATACTGAACAAACTAGGAAATTCTGTTAATGATAACAGAATACAATTGAGTCCATATAAATGAGTCCTTAAAACCTAATAAAGTGTATTCAAGGTGAAAACAAAAGAAACCAGGTATAAACACAAATAGCAGAGTGATGAAGTGTCCAACTGTGAATGAATACAGGCACGACCACTCAGGGATGGTGGGTATCCAAGGGCTGGCAAAGGTGAAGCAGGTCCATGGGTAAGAACAACGTCACAAAAGACAGCATCAATGGATGAATAATAATTGCATACCCTTACCGGATCCGGTGGACTCCCCTGTCAGCGACATGGAGTCTTAAAGGCAATCTGCCCAGCAGGGCGGGTGAAGGAATATCCAGACAGTTGAAGACTTTCAAAGTAGATTCCACAGGACCCCCAGGGATCATCAAGGTAGATCGTCACCACTGGAACTCAGGATGGAAATCCTGGAGGTAAGTGTACCACGTGCGGCAAAGGCTGGACATTATCTCCCATCAAAACAATATGTGGAGAAAAAAGAAATGCTTCCACATAGTGCAGATAAAAAAAAGGTAATTTTATTTCTAAAAAAAACAAGCATATAAAAAACGTGGAAGACCATTAGGTCGAAACGCGTTGGACCGTTACACCTTCTTTACGTTGCCCTTGATTTTATTGTGATCACGTTTTTTATATGCTTCACCTTTGCCAGCCCTTGGATACCCACCATCCCTGAGTGGTCGTGCCTGTATTCATTCACAGTTGGACACTTCATCACTCTGCTATTTGTGTTTATACATGGTTTCTTTTGTTTTCACCTTGAATACACTTTATTAGGTTTTAAGGACTCATTTATAAGGACTCAATTGTATTCTGTTATCATTAACAGAATTTCCTAGTTTGTTCAGTATGCGCTACATTTTTTTATTCTCTTTTGCATAGGTTGTTCGTCACACTGTATGTAGCTGCTCCCTCTTTTTTCTTAAGTGGTTAGCGCAGTGTTTTGCACATTTGTTTCACTGAAATTGAATTAGAAAGAGAGAGTTGTTGGGACTTTGTATGAGGCATGTCCATCCAGTACACAGGTCTCCATCCCTGATTAAATGGAATAAAAAAGGGTAAAATAGGGGCAAAAGGCTGCATTGGGACTTTGTATGAAACACAACAGGTCGGATGAATCATTCAATATGGTGAACATGATATTTATTGGAGACAACATTGGGCATAGTACAATAAATGATATGCATATTAAATCAATAAGTATGATACAGAGTAGATAAAACACGATTAATAAATCATATCATAGTAAAATTAAGTAGCATAATAAACAATGTAGCACACGATTAAAAATTATATCAAAAGTATACCCAAAATAAGCACAGACATATTGTATATATTTTGAATTGAATTAATGAATGACTCAACCGAATAAAACCCATGGTATACACATGGTTACTGTGACATGACATCATATATGAAAGCTCAACGCGTTTCGTGGATTTGTATCCACTCATCAGGAGAAGCTAACTGGGAATGCCTTTTAATGAATTATAAATAGGTAATTAATGGTAATTAGTTAACACAGGAAGAGAGTGAACAGCTATTATGGTCCTAGCAATCTTACCTGTGGGTAAATGGTAGAATTGTAAAAGAACGTAGATGATAAAAATATTGATGATAAGAGGCACCAGGGGATGAAGTTTCTTCATCTGTGTTAACAAATTACCATTAATTACCTATTTATAATTCATTATAGGCATTCCCAGTTAGCTGCTCCTGATGAGTGGATACAAATCCACGAAACGCATCGGGCTTTCATATTTGATGTCATGTCACAGTAACCATGTGTATAACATGGGTTTTATTCGGTTGAGTCATTAATTAATTCAATTTAAAATATATACAATATGTCTGTGCTTATTTTGGGTATACTTTTGATATCATTTTTAATCATGTGCTACAATGTTTATTATGCTACTTAATTTTACTATGATATGATTTATTAATCGTGTTTTATCTACTCTGTATCATACTTATTGATTTAATATGCATATCATTTATTGTACTATGCCCAATGTTGTCTCCAATAAATATCATGTTCACCATATTGAATGATTCATCCTACCTGAGTGTTGTGTTTCATACAAAGTCCCAATGCCCCCTTTTGCCCCTATTTTCTCCTTTTTTATTCCAATGGGGTGAAATTATAACATTTTCCAAAAGGTGTACTATGCCCCCATTAAAAGTGTTGCCCCCCCCCCCTTCCCCAACACACACACCTTAAATTAACCTGTATGATAATGATTTAATAGACTTTATCCTACAGTCATAAACTCAATGTTCCCTAATAATAGTCCTCTACTATTACTTTATTAGATCAGGGGTGCCAAACTCAAATTCATCACAGGCCACATCAGCAGTATGGTTGCCCTCAAAGGGTCGGTGGTACCTGGGGTGCACTAGGTACAGAGTGCTGGGTTCAAAAGTGTGTTACGTACAGAGTTCAGGATTACACTACGTACAGAGTGCAGTTCTAGGTGTTCCCCAATGTACAGAGTGCAGAGTTCATGGGCGCTCTACATACAAATAACAGGGTTTAGGGGTGCGTTACATACCGAGTGCAGGGTTCAAATGTGCTGGGTTCAGGAGTGCGTTATGAACAGAATGCAGAGTTTAAGAGTGTGCTGCGTATAGAGTGCAGTGTTTAGGGGTACCCCCCCTAAAGCTTCCTTGCATGTCTCTCCTCCAACTGGCTCAGCTCCAATACCTCCCTGTGTAGGCAGATCTGCCTCGTCTTGCAGGAAGATCATTCTCTCTCTCCCAGATTATGGAGATCTGTCCCTGCCATGCCCCATCATGAGTGCATGCAGGGATCTTATAGGCGCTGAGAGCAAAGCTGCCCTTTGTAAACACAGAAGGCTTCTGTGTTTACAAGTAACAGGGGGGAGTGTGAGTGGAGTGGAGTTCTGCCACATTATGGCTGCAAAACTGGGTAAGGGGCCACATGACAAGGCCTGGTGGGCTGGACTCAGCCCATTGGCCTTGCATTTAATATATGTGACTTAGATAAATTAAAGTCATCTTGCTATGTATACAGCATAAGCAGCCTATCTGTCTAACAGCTACGCTCATATTCTAGTGATAGTATAATCCTTTGTGGGTAACGCAAAAGATTTTCATAGGAGAAAAAAATAGTAAGGTCTGTGTGTGGGGGATTATCTCCGGCAGACTGGTTTTCCAGTGTGGTACTAAGTGGGTTCAAAGAAGACATGCCTATAAGGTTTATATGTAGGGATAGGCAGCCTATGTTGTGTTCCTTAACAGACTCATGAACTCCAGATCGGCTCCAGTTTATTAGGTTTATTGCATAGCTGTGCAGTTAAATGTTCAATGAGTGTTAAGCTTTGCCGGTGCCTGGATCTATTTCCATTTAGGTGCAAATACACATTTTGCAGCTGTATGAATGTGTAGTAATAGTTTTTGGAAATTACTGGATATCTAGAGGTGGGGGCAGTCTCCTGGTAACTAGGTAGTTGGTTCAAGAGGCACCTCACATTAACCTATGAATGTGATCACTGATGTATTTGGCACAGCATTGGTTTCTGTATATTTATTTAGGTTGAGGAAGTGTAGAAAGAGTGAAATCACTGGTTTTCACTGTAAATTGTACATATTGAATCCACCCACTTAGTAAGCAGCAGAAGGGGAGTAAAAACCATACTGTTTGTGGCCAACTTGTTAGTTTACACTAATCTGGTTTTGTTAGAATACCAAAATCCCAAGTTGCTATCTCAGGTAGACACATAGCTTTGAAAACAAATAATGAGCTCTTCTTCAAACAATTGCATTTCGCCCCATATAAAAAATATATACAATTTAAAGATTTGCAATTTTCTTCTACTTTTCTCTTCTCTGTAGATGTTCAGGCTATGCCCACAGTGCCGAGACACTACAACAAGGTCACATATATTTTGTAAAGAGACTACACATCCAAGTTATTGGATTGTCACACCTCAGGCAGACAGACACACAAAGACTAAATACGGTAGCTGCAAATTGTTAAAGTGAACTTTTTATCAAAGACATAAGATTCACTGCATTTACAGTGCCCCACAAAACCTATATAAAAAAATAAAGTTCTACAAAAAATGTATACTAGTTACTAGTTACTTTGGCTTGGCTTCAAAAGCTTGGTGAGTGCAGGTGATGTCATTGTGTCTCAGCGCTGCTTCTCAGGAAAGTATTCAAATGCCCTCCAACCAATTGCAAAATTTTAGATTTTTAAGCTATTGGTATTTAGGAGACGAGTGCTGTAAGAAAGTTAACATTGCATTTGCATTTAAGGTCCACTTTAAGAGCCATGTGATTAAAAATGATGAATTATTTAATTTGGCATTCATGTATGAGATAGCAGCTGTAATACTATATAAACACGTATAAACATAAACATTTATTTTTCTTATTTGAATGATAGTGTCAATTTAAAAGAAAACTATGGCCAAAGCTTTTGTGGCCATGCTTCTCCTGAGGGTCACAAGAGTGCACTTACACCGCAGAGCTGCTCCAGACTCTGGAGGGATCCCGACAATGTTGGGATCCACCCACATGCCTTACTGGCACCTGACTCAGCCTCTCGGCATGCTGCTGACAGCCTGGGCCAGTGGCTCCCACCCCTATCCGGTCCAGCACTTCAGTAAGCACTGGAGGGTCAGAGCACAGATTGGTGATTAATAGAGAGGACCTAGGACTTGAGCGAGCAGATGTCACCTGATTGCTCAGTTCTCAGGTTTAGAGCCAGTGGGGGATAGCTGCAGCATTTGACAGATGCTGCAGCCATGTAAGTGAGTATGTATGTTTGTTAATTTTTATTTCCCAAACTTCTCTTGTAAATAGAAAAATCTGAGAGATGCATATCACCTTCCTAGTGTAGGATGCTAGGTAAATTTAGTTTTTGTCTCCTTCTGCAATCAAGGGAGCAGTGATTGTTTGGGCATAAACCAGACCTTAAATAGTCTCCATAAGTATCAAGTATAAAGTGCTGCAGTGTTTGGTTCTTCACTTGTCATCAACGCCTGAAAAAAACACCAAAAAAACACCACCAAAGTGCTCTCCCCAGTGAATGCTCAAAACTCTTACCGGATCCCCATTGCCATATGCAATAAATGGCCAACAAAAGTGTAAAGGGTTAATTCCTCCCAGTCTCAGCAACACCACCAAGTCCACACAATAAAGTTGCCCTCCTATGTGCTCCTTGCTGTTAAGGCCAGTTATAGGTTGGGCCAGTTGCTGTTGGTCTGTACCATTGGTTATTTGGTCAGGGGGCACACTGGACACCTTTGTTGTGATTGTGCTATTTGCTGGGTGGCCAGTGATCCCCTGTGCCTGTAAGGAGGAGTGAGCTGCAGATAATACTGGGGTGCCTTGTCGTGGCCTCTGCAGCTTACATTTGCAAACGTGTGCAAACTGAAACCCTTTTGTTCTTAATGTGAACTGTCAGAGAGGACAATTCGGTTTGCTGCAGGCTGGCTGGTAATTTGAGCTGGGAATTTTTCTTTGTTTTTGTTTCACACAATAAAGATGTCCTCAAATATCCCCTTAATCACCTTAATTTTTTTTCCATTTAACCTAGCGGGCTGATCGAAAAACAAAAATTATAGCTCGCTGTACAAACACATCTGATGTTAGTGCTGCAATCTCCCCACTGAGCTGTTGTGTTCTGACAGGAGGGGGACTGCCAAAACCTGCCAGAACACAGTGATCAATGCTAGCAGCTGTTGGCTGCAAGCGCTGATTGGATGCTGGTTTTTCTGGTAACAGAAGCTGTACACACAGGACCAACTGTTTTCAGCCAATTTTCATGTGTACCCAGCTTGGGCCATACCACGTATGCTGGCCATACCACGTATAGATTTTCGGACATGAATATTTGTACAATAATTCTTTGTACATTCCATGAATGTTGTTCAAAAATTCCACTTGCTTTTAAAATTCAATATTAAAATATAATTTCTGTACGAAATCCACATACACTGTCCGAAAATTTGTTTCCGCTCCTCCGAATTTTCCCATCACTTTGGTTGAAAATAAACTTTGATTTGACCCCACTAACGATCGGAAAATCGAACAAACGTTCTTAAAACAAAAATTTTTTAATGAAAATCTATACATGTATGGCCATCATTACTCTTAAAATGATACCTTATCTCATAACATCAGATAACATTTTAAATAACTTGGGTTCAACTTTCTCCCTCATCCTCTTTATCCTATACCTCACCCAACTTACCTGAGATCAGCCAGCAACGGCTTTCATACCCTATGGCCTACGTCAACTCTGGTGGTTCTGCTGTCCTCTTCATTCGTCCACCAGCTTCAGTGTACTGCAAAAGTGTGGCTTTCCATCATAGTCCCTAATAGATAGGCCATCATTCTGCAGGGTTGCAAGTAGATGGCAGCTTTGATAGGACCTATGGGAAAAATTTTCACTGATATCCTCTCACATTAAAATACACTAAGAAATTCCTTACTAGTAGAATATAATGTCATACCAGTGTTTTACACATGGGAAAATTCAACATTACCAATTAGGACAAGATACAAGAGGGACGCCGATGACTTTCTGGGCAAAATAGACAGAATTTATAAGGGTATATTGAGCCTGTTTTTGATGGTGGCAAACTACTTGGTCCTCTCAGGATTGTACTTGATATCAACCAGACAAAGATGTGCTTCAAATCCTCATGTTGCTTTCAACAGTTTGGACACTTGGATATGATCTATAAAGGTACTGATTCTGGAATTGGGAGTTTCTCTTTTATAATGTATATAGTGACTTATGAATAACCTGTAACTGTCAATTGTCTACGGATAGGGGGGCCTGCGGTTCCAAACTTTATCTTCTTGTAGCCTAGCTACAGCAGTTTGTTGGTTGGGGGACCATTAGGAGAAAGGATCTAATTCAGGCTCTCTTATATCTTATGGATAGATAACATCTAATAGCTCTGTTGGAAGCAGGTTCTTTTCTTACCCCCCCCCCCCCCTTACCGGACCCTCTTTCTCATGTTAAAAGTTTGGGTGGAAATGAAGAAAATTGTGAAAAATTAGGGATATTTCTTACATATTCCACTGTGGGATAATGCCTCTTATACAGTATTGGGTAACTTAATAGGCTTTGATGCTTGGTACCACAGAGGATTGCAGTTTTTCTGTCAATTGTGTTCTCAGGATGTCTTAAAGACATTCCAGGAACTACAAGTGGCCTAACAACTCACCTCCCAAAGGTTTTACCATATCTTCAGTTGGCTAAAACAGGAGATAAAATTTCTGTGAAAGAAAGGAAATATAGAGAAGAGAACCCACCAGGTCCAGGTCTCTTATTAAGTTTTAATGTTTTTATAGCATTGAGCACTTTATTAGCCAAAATCTGATCTTCTAGCAAGTCTGCTTGTATTTGTGATAATGAGGGGAGAGAGATATGGGAGAAAACATCATCTGCCTTAGAGGTATCCAGCTCCTTTTCGGGTGAATATAATGTCGCTAAGTTTGATATAAACTTTTGTAGTATTTTCACAGGGTCATTAGAATATATATCTCTGCAAATTTTCAGGTGTATTGGTTTAGAGGGTTTTTGGTAAGATTTAAATGTACGGGCCAAAAGGGTGTCAGGTTTATAAGCCTTAATGTAATAGTTATGGTGGGATCTTTTAATTATTTCAGCTGTTTCTGTAAGAAATAAATCAAACTCCAGTTTGGCCTTGTCCAATTTAAGCTTTATTTTGGAGAGGGGTTATTTTGAAAAGCCATATAACTAGCATAAAATCTGCTTCTAATTTACTACACAGTGTTTTGCACTCTCTATTAAACAGTGGAGCTTGTCTAAAACAAATCCCACAAACAACTGGTTTATGCGCCTCCCATAGGGTAAGTGGGGATATGTCAGGGGTGGAGTTATGTATTATGCATTAGGTATTCCTTAAGAGCAGATTCAACTAAGCAAAAAAAAAAACACTGGAATCTGATTGGTTTCTATGCAGAGTTGCACTGATTTTGCACTCTCCAGTTTTGGTAAATCAACCCCAGTGTGTCTCATAAGCAGCTGTATGTATTGTCGATGTAGAAAAATGGTGAAAGAAACTGCGCTAAAAACCCAATGTAAATTAAATGCTGTGAAAAGCAGCAATCCTCACAAAAACATCAATTGTAAACAAGCATAAGAAAAATAAGAGGTTGCGCTAATACTAATAAAGCATAATGAATAATTTACAATGAAGAAAAATTCATATGGTGATCATAAATAAATCAATGTGCAAAACTTAGTGATAAAAAAGAAAAGTCCATAAAATGAAACATCAATTAAGTATTATGAAAAGTCCATAAGATAAAACATCAGTAAAGTGTTATGAAACGTCCAAATCACCAACAATAGGTAAAAAAAATCCAAGTGATAAAAAATGGAGATCTGTGACAACAGGGAAAGGTCCACCACCAGATATGGAAGAGGTTGCTCCTTACCAGAAGGCCATGACCCCCCACTACAGAGGATCACAGCAAACAGAGATCTTTAAAGCCAAAATGGGAATTATCAGCAGTGTCCACCAGAGGTCATCTCGTCAGCAGCCACTCCAACGACCCGGGGCATAGATACTTTTTGTTATGCAGAGCTGACTGCGCTACAACCTGTGTGGACTCTTTCAAGTACTGGGGATGTCCTCAGACTCTGCTGTCTTGCTGTTTGGCATGGAGCGGCTCACAGTCAGTTCAGAGCAACATTCAGTGTGTAGTCACAGCACACCATTCTCTGAGAATGGTGTGCTGTGACTACACACTGAATGTTGCTCTGAACTGACTGTGAGCCGCTCCATGCCAAACAGCAAGACAGCAGAGTCTGAGGACATCCCCAGTACTTGAAAGAGTCCACACAGGTTGATCTGCGCAGTCAGCTCTGCATAACAAAAAGTATCTATGCCCCGGGTCGTTGGAGTGGCTGCTGACGAGATGACATCTGGTGGACACTGCTGATAATTCCCATTTTGGCTTTAAAGATCTCTGTTTGCTGTGATCCTCTGTAGTGGGGGGTCATGGCCTACTGGTAAGGAGCAACCTCTTCCATATCTGGTGGTGGACCTTTCCCTGTTGTCACAGATCTCCATTTTTTATCACTTGGATTTTTTTACCTATTGTTGGTGATTTGGACGTTTCATAACACTTTACTGATGTTTTATCTTATGGACTTTTCATAATACTTAATTGATGTTTCATTTTATGGACTTTTCTTTTTTATCACTAAGTTTTGCACATTGATTTATTTATGATCACCATATGAATTTTTCTTCATTGTAAATTATTCATTATGCTTTATTAGTATTAGCGCAACCTCTTATTTTTCTTATGTATTGTCGATGGCTGTTTTCAATGCCATAAGAGAATGTTATCAAAGTGGTTTGTGCTGCTTAATTAATTCACATTACCTTTTAAAACAATTTGCTGGGCAGTTATTTTCACTCGTTTTTTTTTGTTTTTGTTTTACAGAAAGAGCTTGCTGAAGAAGGGGTAAGTGTTTTAAAGATACATTGTCACTTGGAAGAATAATTGCAAACGTTTTGATATTTCTTTTACTTTTTCTATTTATTACGGTGCTACCATATAGTTTTGGTGCTTTTGTTAATGGGTCAGCATTTCAGTTTAAACTGGGTTGTTTAACTAAATTTAAGTTCCCTTTTAAGCTAGTAAAACATTAGTAGAATTTAGTTCAGATTTTTTTTGTATCAGAATTTTTTTTAGATTTTATAATTGTTAGCAGGATCAAGTTGATGTTTTTACTGTTACCACAGTAACAGGAAAATTTGAAAGAGCAGCATGGAAAACTTTTCTCAAACAAAATTAATTTCTAAGAGTATATGTGGTTTTCGTTCAGAAAATTCCTTTCATTTCAAAAAACAATGTTCAAAGCAAAGAACATTTTGAAGTACTTCCGAATAGCATTCGTCAACTCATTCTGTCCATTCAGCCATGTTTGTTTGAAAATCTAAATACAGGCAGTCCCCGGGTTACAAACAAGACCAGACTGTGACTGATCTTGGTTCTGTAGGTTTGTTCTTAAGTTGAACTTGGATGCAAGTTGGAACAGGATAATTTTTATTTTTTTGGATAGCATAGGGAAGGGTTAACACCCCTGTAAAATTTGTTTTGCTGTCAGTATCCCTGTTCAGAAGATTTCACCTCACTTTCTGTCAATTGGATTTTGAAAACATTGGGTTGTTGTGGAAACAAAGATTGGGTATAAAGCTTCAGATGAGACACCTTGTTCCCATGATAATTCTTACTGGAATGAATTTCCCCTCCTAGGGGTAGATTTGCTCGAACTCTTTCTCCTGTTGTCTCCCTCCGTTTATAAATAGGACTTGTTTGTAAGTCAGATGCTTGTAACCTGGGGGCCGCCTGTAATGTATTGCCAGGTTAGATTGGTACTGTTTTGCAAGTGATTCTGCAATACACATGTTTATTAATCAAACACAGTTTTAATTGTATAATTATATTGTGTTTGTTCACAAATCATACAATGGGTGTGTATTTTTATTTAAATGAATGTTTTGGTAAATCTTTGCACAATTATGAGAAATAGTAAAATTAGCAATATTATTTTTAATTACTTAGGTCCACTTTTATTAAGAATCTATATTGGCTTATTCAGAAGTGAAGGGAGCTTTATTAGTGAATTTAAAAAAATAAAGTTTATAAGATGCAAAATAGGATTAACCCATTAACCCAGGTTTAAGATTTATTAGCATTGTGACTTATTCTGACCTTGACCCAATTTGACCCAATTTCATCATTTGTCACTTCCCCTATTTCTTAGCATCATTAGTAATTTAACATACAATTGTGAAGGTTTATATTTTATATGTTCTTCCAGTGCCGCCAGTCACCTATCTGCACTTGTGAAAAAGGGGAAAGAGGACTTCCTGGATCTGCTGTGAGTACACATAATATCATTAAAAAACAATCTTTAACTTTAATATTTGCTAGGCTGAGAAGTTATCCAAAGCAATACATATAGTAAAAGTAGGAATAAAATAAATAGTAAATAAACATGGCAAAATTGTGAAAGTAAAATAGTAAAACCTATTTTTCTTTTTTATAGGGTAAAAAGGGACGACCAGGTGATGATGGTGCTCCTGGTCTAAAAGGTGGTAAGGTACGATACTTTATTTCTGTCTAGAATTTAAAAAACAACAGGTAATGCTGGATGATGCTTTTTTATTAAACAATAGGGGAGATTTAGTAAAACGGGTGCAGTCTGGTGCAGCTGAGCATGGTAGCCAATCAGCTTCTAACTTCAGCTTATTCAATTAAACTTTGACAAAAAACTTAGAAGCTGATTGGTTTCTATGCAGAGCTGCACCAGATTTTGCCCTCTCCAGTTTTAGTAAATCTCCCCCATGGAGTTCTGGATAAAGACCACGTGTTTTCAAGTTTATGTATGTGTTTACAGCAGACTTAGTGCTGGTTTACACTTGTACGCTGCAAATTCTGTGCGGGTTTCCGTACCGCATCCAAATCTTTCATGCGAACCACTGAGGGAGTGTATGTCAAGTTAACACCACCCCATAATCGGTTCGCCATACGCACTGTGATTTGCAGAATCAGATGGCATGGGTGTGAACACCCATGCCATCAGATTCTGGTGCGGCCAAAAAAAGGGTCCTGCAGGATTTTGGTGCGGATTCGGTGAGATTTGAGCCAAACAGAATAATGGCTCAACTCGTACTGCTGAAAAATTGCATGTAATTTGAACAGGGATGCAGTTTACAGTGTGAACCAGCACTCAAGGTGATGGTGAGCCAATGTAAAGGTTGATAAAAAAAAACCTGCAAAAGTAATTTTATACTTAGCCATCCCATCACCAATTTCTCAGACCCTCATCCTGTTTAGGGGCTATAGATCTAACAGAGATTGTTGGATGTCTGTTCACTGTGGTCTCATTTGCCAGCCCTAATACTACTGTTCTGTAGGGGCATAGGGGTTGGTAGATGGAACCAAACCTAGGGGAATCTAGTTGGAGTTGGACCTTTAAATTATTTTGAAAAAAATGTTTGTCTTTAAATACATAATTTGCATGATATTTGCAGTAAATTTGACTTGGCTTAAAATATTTTAAGTTAACAACAATACTGAAGTAAAGGTATTCTGTGGTTTCTGCATGTACATGTGTTGGTTTTCAGACGAATCCCTGCGTCTCTGCATAGTGCCCTTTAATCTTAGGCCCAGCTATACCCAGACCCTGGCTCCTGCTGAGATTAAGCCTGGCCCTCAATCCACTATTAAATGACTGAACTTCTTAAAGCGGAACTTCACCCTAAAAGTGAAGTTTCGCTTTCAAGAATTCCCCCCTCTAACAATTTTGGAGGTTAATTTTTTCGGGTGGCGGGGTGGGGGTGGGTACCTAGTTTTAGCAGGTACCCGCTCCCACTTCCACTGGAATTACTTGGGCGAATCCACCAGAAGTTGTCCCCCCTCCCCTCTGAAGGACCATTCACAAGATGCAGCGAGACTGGAGCATGCGCAATTGGAAGCCGGCTGTGATGCCGTAAGGAGTCACAGCCAGCTTCCCACACTAGACATGCTGGTGCCAAGGTCCCAAAGACCCAGCTCAGGTGGGGACGGCGCTGGATCCCTGGACAGATAAATGTCCTTATATTAAAAACTCAGCAAATACAGCATTTGTAGCTGCAGACGTTTTATTTTTTTTCTACAGACTGAACAACCTCTTTAAGGCAATTGTTGTTACCATAGATGCATTTCAGACAGGGTCAGGATCACTTTAATAGGGTAAAGTGTGTGTAAACCCTGAGGCCCCATTCACACAAATGTTCCCGCCTGTCAGTTTGTGGACCCCAATAGGAAACCTCCATTCTTCTCTAAGGAGCGGCGGGTGTAAACAGATGTCAGCAGGTGTCAATGTGTTCATTGACACCTGCTGACATCCAATCCGATCTGCCAAAAGAAGACAAGTGGGGGATCCGTTCCTCTTCAGTCCAATGGATTTGTTCGGATGGCAGTCGAGTGTAAACAGACAGGGGTCCATGTACATCTGGCTGCCCATAGAGGAGAGCAGGCTGTGTCTGTGCCTGCTCTGCATAAGTGGAGCGGACACGAACCTGCTCAGCGGAGAGATCCCCTGCTGAGCCATCCGTAAGATCAGCGGAGAGATCCCCTGCTGAGAAAGCGGATTGTAACCTCAGTCAGCCCCCTGTGAAAAGGAACTTGTAATGAACTTCTCTTTCAGTGATACTGTAATGCAGCAAAATGTTTTGTTATATCTATGAGAGAGAAAATACCTGTTGATTGTGGCACAAATTTAGAGCTGCCTTGTGCCTTGCGCACACTTCCTGTGCTATCTCAGTGAGTTTAACTAGCCCTCCTAGTTGTTATCTGGGGACTGTACAATAATGTTGGGGGAAATAGAATAGGGTTGGCTTTGGGTGGTTTAGCAAAAGACAAATGGGCAAGGCTGACGCCATTAAGTCTACAAAAATGCTGTGTGCATTCATTTCTGGAAGATCAACAGGTATTTTTCTGCATTTGCAGGGTCTTACAAGGGGATAAAACAATGGGACATCTGCATGTGTAGCAAAGATGTTCTGCATATTTTTTTTTTATGTTGCCCTATATATAGAAAGGATTGGGTGATCAGCTGGCACCATATCCCTAATCCCCGACAAAAGGAATTGCATGTATTTGGGACTTTTGAGGTGCCAAAATTATAGCAAGAATACCATAAAATAATATATAATAGAGAATTTTCTCAATAAAACTGTTTTTGACATAAATTTGAATAGGTATAATTAACATTACAGACCGCAACGTCATGATTATTGAAACAAATTTTTTCCCCTTTTGACTACCACTGCATGACATAAAAAATTGTAATGACCACCATTTCATTCTGTAGGTCCTTTGTTAAAAAAAAAACATATATATATATATATATATATATATATATATGTATGTATCTAATGTTTAGGGTTTCTAAGTAACTTTTTAGCAAAAATATACAGACTTTTGCTTGTAAACAAAAAATGTCAGAATAGGCCTGGTCTTCAAGTGGATGTGTAACAGTTACATCACATTTACCAATAATAAACAAAGCAGTAATCCCATCTACATGGACTTGCGTGCTGTATATGTTATACTGGAAAACCAGAAGGTGCCGAAAACCTCAACCAGAAGGCAACCCACTTTCCCTATAGGGTCAACAAGGAACCGCAGTGGGAGAAACCTGAGGATATCCTCTGTCTACAACATAATGGAGGATAGCTCTGGTTCACAGTGGATAGAGTGCCATCATCCCCAATAGCAATACAAAGGTAACCATCTAGGGGTGGGACTATGTGGGCACTAAGTAGACATCTAGCGTGTTTATATAAAAAATATAATTTTATTAATACAAAAAAAGATAAAATTGACAGGCATACAAAACATCATATATATGTGAATGAGGTGCAAAAATGTATACAACACAGGGCAGCTAACGCTTTCCATTTAATCTTCTTCATAGTGCCATTGATACGAAATTACAAAACGTTTGTCTGGAAGGTAAATACAGACATAAATACACAAAAATATAACAATACATATTAAGAGTACATAGATAAACATACTGCTTAACTGACCCAATTTGATAAGTTACATCAATTTGTATGCCACTATGCTTAAAAACAAGATGGAGAGGTCACCAAAATGCAATGATGTTGATCTACCATTATGCACCCACCTCAAGGCCCGACAGGTCGGAACACAGGCAATCACACTAGCAAAAGCTCCCCCAAAGGGGGGGGGGAGCCAGGGAACACCAAAATGATCTGAGGTTTACAAAAAAAAAACATTCAAATAACATAGGCCAATCTAGGGGATCAAAAAAATACTGTATATAACGATTACTTATTAGGCAAAACAAACAGACAGCACTTAGTCTAGATGACCATAATGAGATGATACAAAATGTTTACAGTTTACATTTTGGTAAATAAAAGCATAAATAATATGAAAGTTTTTTTCTGTTTTAGTCTTGGTACCTCCAAAGTCTCAAATAAATGTATTTCCTTTTGCCCTAACATACTTTATGGAACAATACCATTTATTAAAACAAAAAAATATATATTTTTTTGCATTATACATCCTTTGTCATAACAATTTTGTACCTTACAGTGAATGATAATTATTCATTCATATATTATTATTATTATTATTATAAAGTATTCATTTTTTTTCTATATTTGTTTGTTTGCTCATACATTACCATTGCAGTAACACAAAAGATATGGATCAGCAGTGTGCAGCATGTGATGGAATCTAAAACTGAGCCTCAGATTAAAAATCTCTGATTTCTGTAATGTTTGTACATTACTTAGTTGATTAATGATAATAGGGATTTTAAGGCAGACTATTTTTGTAATTATCTCTAAAATGACAATATGGTGTTGTTACAGGGAGAATCTGGACTTAATGGCATTCCTGGACGAGATGGACTAGAGGTAACTGTACAAATTTAACATAATATGGATGGGTTATAAATTACCATACAGTAAATTACAGTAAATTACATAATGCTTCTAAAGGATCCACTAAACAAAAACAGACACTAAAGCCTCGTACACACGGTACGATTGTTGGCAGGGGATTGTCTGTTGACAGACTGTTGTCCTAAAATCTTACTGTTAGTATGCTCCTTTTGACAAATTTTGTCCAACTTTTGTCCAACAAATGTTGGATGGCAGGCTAGTAAATTTTCGGCGGACAAATAAATCCGTCACACAAAAGTCGAAAGTACAAACACTCAAGCTCGGAATCAATGCTCACCAAACACGAAATTAGCAGCAGGGGCCCAAAGGGTGGTGCTCAAGAGCTGAAATTCCTTGTAGTACGTCACTATGTTCATGTTTGTGGCACGACAATTGTGTAATGTTAGTATGCAAGACAAGATCCTGGCACACGGCCTTTTGACAAAAATCAGATGCTCAGTTAGCCAACAATTGTACCGTGTGAGGCTTTACTATTTAAAAAAATATTCTAAACTATCTGATCTGTGGTTTTGCACACCCGCAGTGAGCATTACGTTAACCTTATATTCATTTGTTGATTTATTTTTTCTTCTTTTTTTTTTCTTTTTTTTTTTGGTTTAATATATATTTATTTAAAAGGATGGCATTGTACAGAAAAAAGAGAGAGAGCAACGCTTTTTGACTGTGACCTAAATAAACATAGGCCAACCAAGTAAATATATTTCAACATTCTCCATTTATGTTGCAACCAACTGAGAAATAGAAAAAATAAAAAATAAATAAAAGCACAAATGGAGACATGATAGAGTATTCGTAATCAATGCCAATTTTTATATAATCATAATAATAATAATAAACAGAACAAAACAAGACAAGACAAAACAAAACAACACAGGACAAAACAGAACAAATATACAAATATATATATATATATATATATATATATATATATATATATATATATATATATATATATATATTGTATAACACAAAGGCACCCCAAAATAATAATTATAGCATCCAGCGGAGAGAGTCACGACAATCACAAGATAGCAGGTGAGGGGATTCCGCAAACTCCACGGGGCCCAGACTTTCCTAAACTTTCGGTCATTATTGTTTGCTTTAGCTACTAGCTCTTCCATCCTCATTATGTAATTCATCTCTAGTACCCATTCCTGTATTGTTGGTGTTATTGTTGATTTCCAATGTCTTGGAATTAAAGCTCTTCCTGCCATTAGGACAAATCTGAATAATCCCTTTTTAATTGATTCAGTTGATCCTGGAATCAGAGAGAGAATCGCTGGGGTCTGCTGTCAGTTCTTGACAGTGATCAAATGACTTAATTTAAATATATCCAGCCAAAATTATTTTATATTCTCGCAAGACCACCATAAGTGTAATAATGTGCCTCTTGATTTACAACATCTCCAACATAGATCAGACATGGTTGAATTGATTTTATATTTATTTAATGGAGAATGCAGCAGGAAAAGTTGGAACACACAAAGGTAGACAAGAACACCCACAATTCCCAGGTGGACCAGAACAGAGTTCCAAAAACAGATGCAGAATGTTTCAGTTGACCACCTAATCATGAGAGAGGCATTGCACTCATTTTCATTACTACAAAACCTTAACATTTACCAAACTGTTACATGTTTCAGCACTTGGCGGAGTACAGATATTATCTGAACCACTCACCATTGATGTACCGAAAACATAAAAGGCTTTGTCTCCACCCCATACTGGCACTACTTGAATCTTGCCCCCCCCCCCCAGGTTATGCCATTAATGGATAATCTATATTCTGAGCATAAATTAAAGTACTGGGAATTAGCCATGGAAAAAACCTTGAGGGTGTTACCATGATTTTTTATTTATTTTTTCATAGCATTTATTACACTATATCAATTACACCACAAGGACTATATTTTTCTTTGCTCAAGTATCAGTGACCCGATGTGTGTTTTGGCACCTAACCTGGGACTGCCTAGTCATGTGTGCATTCTGGGATTTGATAGTATCCTTCAATCCAAAAATTCCCAAATTTCTAGCAACTAGCCTTCTGAAAGTATAAAGAAGAATACAACACTTCTAACAATTGCAATGAAAACAATATGACTACTTTACTCATTAGAATTACCGGTATGTTTCTGACCTTTTTGTTTTTTCCTTTTCAGGGCAAACCTGGGTATAAAGGAGAGCCGGTAATGTATTTCATTTATTTATTACATATAGTAAATGCAGGGGGAAAATGTACATGGCGTGGGTTCAAAGTAAATGCTGTTGAGGAAATGCTCAAGTATAAATATTAAGTCCTCATGCACATTGGACATTTGTGCAGCTGTCCCTAGGAGCGTCTGGCTTCTAGGGGTGTCTGCCATTAAACTTCCCTCCATGTGAGCCTATGTGTCCATGTACACATGGGCTTTTAGCAGCATTTAGTGGCAGGGGCTTTTAAAGGCAGAAAAAACCCCACTGCCAGTGTGCGTCCAGGAGCAGCGGAGTTTGAGCTGTAAAAATGTTTGACGCTTGTAAACACATGTAAATGCATGATAACACTAGGCACGTTCAGTACGTGAGCATTAATTCATTTCAATGGCCAGAATTAAATGAATGGCCAATGAAATTAATTAACGCCCAAGCGCTTGAGGCCTCTAAACTTGCCTAAACGCTTGTAAAAGCGTAGGACACTTTTACATGCGCCATGCACTTTTTCTGCCAAAACAATGCTGCCAGGAGGAAAAGCTTCTAGGAGAGTTTGCAAAATGTGCTGTATGCATGAGGCCTTAATGTTCAGTGTCCTCCACTAAAATAATCCATCTGGAGTTCATTCTGAATGCACATTGTGCTATTTGTAATTGTTCATTAAAGCTGAAATAATCACTGGAAGGACTAACTAAAATGCACTGGAGTAGTAAAAACATGCTCTCTTTTGAGAATAAAGGTTTCATTTGGCATATTACTTCTTTTTCCTCTTAGGGTGAGAGAGGCGAGTGTGGAATTCCTGGCATCAAGGGTGATCGGGTACGTAAGTAAACATCATTATGACAGTTGTTCCAACTGCTGTAAAATGAAGTTGGCAGTGATCCTACAGTAGTTAACTGTAATTAAAATTTTTTTGCTTTGCTTTTGTCAGAAAGTTCCGAAGTGTTAAAATCAGCAGCTGTTTGTGCTGCACTTACAGGTAGTAGACAAAAGTAAAAGTCTATAGAAATCTATAGAAATTCCAAAATCACATAAGAATCTCTGAAATTGAATGATGATAGACTCCTTATAATTATTACATATACCAACACCTCCCTACCAATACTATACCACTACTTCATATATCTAATTAACCTACAATATACTGTACATGTGTTCTATATAGAAAATAAAGTGCAAGTGCAAATCCAATATACAGTGAGGACGGAAAGTATTCAGACCTCCTTAAATATTTCACTCTTTGTTATATTGCAGCCATTTGCTAAAATCATTTAAGTTCATTTTTTTCCTCATTAATGTACACACAGCACCCCATATTGACAGAAAAACACAGAATTGTTGACATTTTTGCAGATTTATTAAAAAAGAAAAACTGAAATATCACATGGTCCTAAGTATTCAGACCCTTTGCTCAGTATTTAGTAGAAGCACCCTTTTAATCTAATACAGCCATGAGAATTTTTGGGAAAGATGCAACAAGTTTTTCACACCTGGATTTGGGGATCTTCAGACATTCCTTCTTGCAGATCCTCTCCAATTCTGTCAGGTTGGATGGTAAACGTTGGTGGACAGCCATTGTTAGGTCTCTCCAGAGATGCTCAATTGTGTTTAAGTGAGGGCTCTGACTGGGCCATTCAAGAACAGTCACGGAGTTGTTGTAAAACCACTCCATTGTTATTTTAGCTGTGTGCTTAGGGTCATTGTCTTGTTGGAAGGTAAACCTTCGGCCCAGTCTGAGGTCCTGAACACTCTGGAGGTTTTCGTCCAGGATATCCCTGTACTTGACCACATTCATCTTTCCCTCGCTTGCAACCAGTCGTCCTGTCCCTGCAGCTGAAAAACACCCCCACAGCATGATGCTGCCACCACCATGCTTCACTGTTGGAACTGTATTGGACAGGTGATGTGCAGTGCCTGTTTTTTTTCCACACATACCGTTTAGAATTAAGGCCAAAAAGTTTTATCTCAGTCTCATCAGACCAGAGAATCTTATTTCTCACCATCTTGGAGTCCTTCAGGCATTTTTTAGCAAACTCCATGCGGGCTTTCATGTGTCTTGCATTGAGGAGAGGCTTCCGTCGGGTCACTCTGCCATAAAGCCCTGACTGGTGGAGGGCTGCAGTGATGGTTGACTTTCTACAACTTTCTCCCATCTCCCGACTGCATCTCTGGAACTCAGCCAAAGTGATCTTTGGGTTCTTCTTTACCTCTCTCACCAAGGCTCTTCTCCCCCGATAGCTCAGTTTGGCCAGATGGCCAGCTCTAGGAAGGGTTCTGGTCGTCCCAAACGACTTCCATTTAAGGATTATGGAGGCCACTGTGCTCTTAGGAACCTTACGTGCAGCAGACATTTTTGTGTAAACTTGGCCAGATCTGTGCCTTGCCACAATTCTGTCTCTGAGCTTTTCAGGCAGTTCCTTTGACCTCATGATTCTCATTTGCTCTGACGTGCACTGAGAGCTGTAAGGTCTTATAGAGACAGGTGTGTGGCTTTCCTAATCAAGTCCAATCAGTATAAACAAACACAGCTGGACTCAAATGAAGGTGTAGAACCATCTCAAGGATGATCCGAAGAAATGGACAGCACCTGAGTTATGAGTGTCACAGCAAAGGGTCTAAAAACTTAGGACCATGTGATATTTCAGTTTTTCTTTTTTAATAAATCTGCAAAAATGTCAACAATTCTGTGTTTTTCTGTCAATATGGGGTGCTGTGTGTACATTAATGTGAAAAAAAATGAACTTAAATGATTTTAGCAAATAGAACCAAGCAATAGAACAAAGAGTGAAAAATTTAAGGGGGTCTGAATACTTTCCGTCCCCACTGTACATATATAATTCAATCAATTCACAGGTTTCTTTGCACAAAAAACTGTTGATGCGTAGTGACATCTAATTATCACAAAAAGACTGTTTGTAGTGACATCTACATATCAAAAATACATATAAAAAACATCCTGAAAAAGTGCATGTATGAATATATTCTCAATCTAAAAGAACATATATTTCATAAATAAGTGAAAAGTGTCCAGTCAATTATTCAATCAAAAAAATTATTTTGTATTCCCCAAGTGCATGCGTGCAAAAAAATCCAAAATCCAGATTTTAATCCCCAAAAAAATACAGATTAAAAAAAAATAGAAAGTGTGATCCAACAATTCATATGTTCAAATATCCGATGTGCACCTTCATCAAAAACGTCCTAAAGTGACTCAAAAGAGGCTGTGGCTGGTCAAATTATAAACCAGCAATTGCGCAGTGTGATATATTTGGGAAGATCCACTCTCCACTCTGCTGACTCAAACGTGTCCTCCCGTCAGTCTCTCTCCCGCGTTGGACAACAGATTATTAGGAGGAAGAAAGAAGGTAATTCTCCATAGCGTAATCTCGTTTTAAAAAAAATTTTGTTTATTAAAACTTGCTTAAAGTGGGAGTCCGTCGACCAATCTTTTTTTTTTTTTTTTTTAGGTCATTGAGACACTTTGCTAATCCCAAAATAATACCCACAGTTTGGGTGTAATATTTCCGCCTCTGTCTGTTTTTTCGTACTGAAGAATAACTTTAATTTTGTACAATTTTTCTTGCACATGATTAGGTATTCTTTGAAAAGTAAATTTATTCATTCACTAAGCTAAAGGAAAATTCTCTCATTCTCATTAGTTTTTAGTAAATCTACCCTGATATCTCATGCATGCAGTGCCTTACAATGCTTGACTACAAGCATTGAGACATATCTTTAAATTAAACACAGTGGGGATTATTTACAAATGGCAAATCCACTTTGCACTACAAGTGCAAACTACAAGTGCAAAATGCACTTGAAATTGCACTGAAAGTGCACTTGGAAGTGCAGTCTCTGTAAATCTGAGAGGTAGATATGAAATGAGGGGAAGCTCTGCTGATTTTATCATCCAATCATGTGCAAGCTAAAATGTTGTATTTTATTTTCCTTGCATGTCCCCCTTAGATCTACAGCCACTGCACTTCCAAGTGCACTTTCAGTGCAATTTCAAGTGCACTTTGCACTTGTAGTGCAAAGTGGAGTTGCCTTTCATAAATAACCTCCAGTGTCTTATTTATCTACTACATGCAGTGCCTTATACCTCTCTTTCGCACAACATGCATTTCTTCACCTTGCCCCAAGCTGAACAGAGTTACAGACCCAATTTAAACAGACCCTGTAAGTCTGTAAAAAAATCCCATCCTAACTGTCATGTTTGGTGGCCTGTGTCTCCTATCTTGCCTCCACTCCAACCCTGTAGGCTCTATAAGACTCTATATCGCTCAACAGTTCATCTTCTGACCCCCACGTCTCTATTGTGTCCTGTATACCTCACTGATTTGGTACAGTTCTGCAGCCTTCTCTATTCAGGAGTATCTCTATTCAGGCAAGATATCCAGCTTCTTTCTATGTGGCCATCAAATGCAGCTGGGCCCCACCTACTGTAGATAGAGGGTATTCAGGGCATCATGCTTGCACTCCGCCCAAACCTACACATTGTACACATGCACAGATGCAGGTCCTAAACCTTTTCACCACATCCCCTGGTCACTGTACACTTTAACTCCTTAATGCCCGCAGTACTCTTACATAGGCCTATGTTTCCATGATCCAGATAGAAGCTCCAGAGATCCAACCGACCACCCCATACCCATGTGACATGGGGGCCCGGGCCAGCTGATGCATCATATATGAGAGTTTTTTCTCACTGTCAGGTGGGGGACTGCTTTTACTCCATCACCAACCATTTGTGGGCCAACCAGGCTTGCACCAGTCAGTGCACATAATTCTTCTCCCCAGGCAATAGCTGTACTTAACACATTACTCCAGTAGATCACCACACAGAGGCTGCATGGTTGCAAAGGTAACTTCCTTTCTTGTATGAGTATAAAAAAATGTGCCATTCCAATGGCAATAAACCTTTTTACAGATAATGGCAACAAAGATAATTTTAAACAGTCACATCACTGAGCAATGTTAGAAAGGAGGGGGAGCATTGCAGTACTCATTGACATACCAAAAGTCAATTTTTCTAGTTCCTGTTCACGGGCCTAAGTGCTGTAGTCATTCCCAGCCCTTCCCCAAAGGAGCAAGCACACAAACTATCTCCCAGATGTACTCTCCTCTGCGGCTCCAGGTTGTCTCTCCTGCCCTCACTCCTCCAACCTTTTAAAATGGAAACCCATGACATCACAACTCAGCCTCTAAGGAGGAGCTAAAATTAAAGGGGAGCCAACCCCTGCCTTCAAATGGACTAGTCAGAGAATGCCCCGGTGTTTTCAGAAGACTAAATTGGGTTACATTTGGACTTTTTTATTTTTACTCTATGGACCGTGCAATTGACAACAGCGATATTTTAAGTATTAACCTTAATCAACCAATCAGATTTATTGGAGTCCGTCGACATGTGATTTCTGGTTCTTGTGGGTTACAGCAATTTTTCATTGCTATGTGTTGCCTTATAATTTTACTTCTTTTAGCCCTGGTTCACATTGCTACGATTTGACATGCGATTTGACATGTCAATTGCCGGCAATGGAAGTGACATGCGGGAGTGAAATCGTACGAGTTCAGCTGAACTCGCACGGCTTCATTCCCGCAGCTCAGTGTGAACCTGGGGTTAATTTCCTCTTCAGAAAAGGTGAAAGTCCAGGAAGAATTATCTCAGTGTGTACCATTCTGAATTAATTCATAGTAACATTTTTTATTTTATCTTTTAGGGTCCTGAAGGTCCTACTGGTCCCAGAGGATTAAGAGGTGTGCAGGTAAGAACTCATTTTAGGTGATCTAAACCCAAAATGCAGCACAACCATGTTTTTCTGATGTTTTGTAGAATTATACTGGAATAACTGGTCACATTGAAATATGGTAATTTTTCTAAAATTGACTTCCCCACCATATGGCGGTTTTATAAGAATTTAGTAAGCTGATTTGCCAGAAACCAATTCGATGGGTTTTTTAAATTATCTAAAAGCTATGTATGTAATAGGGACGTGTGGTGAGGTCAGTGGCTGGTGAGGTACTGGCTAGTATCAGAGCCAGATACACACAGGTTACATATGCTGCGAACGTTAGAGCGAGAACAATAATTCTAGCACTAGACCTCCTCTGTAACTCTAAACTGGTAACCTGTAAAAAAATGTAAAGCGTTGTCTAAGGAGATTTTTAAGTACTGAAGTTTGGCGCCATTCCATAAGTGTGTGCACTTTTAAAGCGTGGCAGGTTAGGTATCTATTTACTTGGCATAACATCATCTACAAAAAAATCAGGCTAACATTATTGTTTTTTTTTTAATTATTATTATTCATGAAACAGTTTCTCTTAAAAAAAAAAGCGTGCTGCGCAAATACTGTGTGACATAAAAGTTTGCAATGACTGCCATTTTATTCCCTAGGGTGTATGCTAAAACTATATATATATATTTATATATATATATATATATATATATATATATATATATATATATATAATGTTTTGTGGTTCAGAGTAATTTGCTAGCAAAAAAAAGTCAGGAGCCCTCCCCAATAGTAACATGCAATACAAAAACACGCTTTTAACAGAGAATAATCGGGGATGGTCTCTACAGTGTGGAAGAAGTAGAGGCTCATGTAATGACACAATAAGGGGGTGCCACATCCCATATGGGATAGAAGAATGCTATTTGGAAAATAATTAGACTTTATCAGCATTTTACATGTTTAATACCATAATCAAAACAGTGCATAAAATACATTGCAACTCTACGGGGCCTTGCCCACACTGGAATTTACAGGAATGCTAACTCCACCCATTATATCACAATAGGAGGGATTTCTCTAAAAGGGGAGCTAACACCTGATTACAACTTTCCCCTTACTATACCATAATGGTAACAGAGCCATCGAGTGGCAGGCAAGCTAACTTCAGAAAATTCAGCAGAGGGAGCACTGTTTCAATAAGTAGGTAGAGACAGATTAAAAGTTCAAAGCAGCAATTACTTTATTGTAAAACTGAACAGACTGATGACATGAGATAAATGGATCACAAGCCCATGCAGGGAGATGGAAGTGTGCCAGTGGGGTACTGTGACTCATGGGTTCCGTAGTTGACTCTGCTGAGGCTGGTGGAATGAACAGCTGCCTCTAACACTGGAAGTGGGTGCTAAGCCCCATAGATGCGGGACCGATGGATGGCGTATCTGGTGAAAATGACGCCTATGGCAAGGACTGAAACTGCGCCCCTGTCAAAACATTTGAAACCCATCTTTCAGACAACCTTAACAAACAAAAAAAACCCAAATGCCTGTAATAATAAGACCTCTCACGGCGTGCTGCTCCCTGCCGGCCCCTCCTCTCTTCTTGTCCATCCCAGGTGATGTCATGTACAAGCATGTGGAGTGAATAGGAGGGAAGAAGGGCCCTGCTGCCTGTGCTAGACTGTATGTGTTGCAGTCTTGCAGAGCCTCTTATGGGGCCCCCTAATGGCTCCAGGCCCTCGGGCAATGCCCGAGTGCCCAATGGGTCAGTTCGCCCCTGCTCATTAGACAGTGCACATTCAGTGAAAGTTCATGTACTGCAAAGTTTGCAGTACATGAACTTTCACTGAATGTGGACTGTTAAATGAGCTTGTTGCACCTATTTATTTAATCCATATTAAGCACTATATTTAATTGGCTGCTTCTGCTTGGCACACACGCACAATCGCACATGATGATGACTTAAAACTTTTAAATCATCAGCATGTGCGATTGTGCATGTGTGCCAGGCCAAGCAGAAGCAAGCAGCCAATCAAATATAGTGCTCAATATGGATTAAATAAATATGCATAGCCATAAATATCATACATAAAGTGCACTAAAGTGATTTGTGCAACAGCAAGTACTACTTTTAAGTAGTACTCAGTACTTGTTTGTGCAAGAACGCACGCAGTGCTTGCAGTTGACAGTGCAGTGGAGTGCAGTGAGCTGCTGAGAGAATAACATTTTTTTTATACCATGCTGAGCAGCAAGGTTTGCCTTTTACTGCCACACACCATTATGCCAATCTGCTACTGCAGGTATTCTATTTTATGCCACATAAACAAGTGCAGTTGCTAGAGAACAACTATAGTGCAACTCATCCTCCATGTATGTGTAAGTATCTATATGAGCAATAAATACTATTTTACAGTATTCCTCTGAAATCTATGGCTACAAGTTTCATTTATTTTAAATAGCATGTGAATACATCAAATGCAAATTAGATGAAACAGTTTGTGTAGAGTAAAGCATGACTGCTTCATTACCAAACTTCACAGTTAAGTATTTAGAGCACAATTATTATATTATAAAAGTACCTGCTAGGCTGCGAATCCATGCAGCTGTCTGGGGGTTCCCTGTCATCCATTCCTTCTCTCGCCTGAGTCTCTTCTCCTCCTCACGTCACAGACCCCCTCCCCCCCCCCCGCTCTGAGGAGAAGATGATGCCGTGCAGAGGAAGGTAGGCGGAGCATTAGACTCTGCCTCTGCCAGTTACGTGGACCTGGTCTGGCCAGTCATCAGCCGTCATGGGGGCGCCTGTTGCTCCCCTCCCCAGGCCAAGTAACTATTACCAAGTGCAGTGTCAGCGCTGCGCTCCAGCAGGCCAGCCGCGACTCCGGGGGCTATATTAGTGCAGGAGGCGGCCGCCAGAGCTGAGAGGCGCTTGCGGGAGGACGGGTGGGATTTTTTTCATGCGTGGGGCGGCTTTTTTGCCGCCCCCCCTCCCATGGCGCCCATGGTACTTGCCATGGCTGTCATACCTTAGATACGCCACTGCACCCGGAGTTGACAGCTGCGGTCAGGGCTCGTTGCCACTGGCTGGGAAAAATGCCAGGAGTGGGCGGAAGTGCTCCGCTATGTAGACAATACTGTGTGGGCAACCAACGAGGGAGAGACAAATGGTCTGTGGTCAATACATGCAGCAGCAGGGCAATGGGGTTAAAATAGAAGAGTTGCCAGAGCTTGGTCAGGACAGACTACATGTTTCAGGGATCAACTCCTTTGTCAGGTCACGTGACTAACTTCACCTGTCTACATACAAGTGCTTTCTGATTGTTTGTGGAAACCATTGGAGGGCACCCTGTTAGTAAGGAATTGACTTCAATTTAGCTTGTTCTTTGTTAGTTGTCTCCTCCTTGGTTTGCCACTGCCACTACCACCACCATTTAAACCAGCTTCCCTCACAAACTATATGTACACTGTATATAGAATACATGTTTTAGCTGAGGAAGTACAGTAAGTGGTATGGATCACTCATATAACTTAGAACTAACACTTTTGTTCATTTTAATGCCATCTAGGGTATTCAAGGACCCCCAGGAGATCAAGGTTTTGAAGGACTGCAAGGACAAAAGGTAAGGAAACATTATAAGTGTGAACATATATACTGGGCTTAAAGCAATGACAGTTTTATGAAAAAAAACACTTGTGAGACAAATTCATGCATTTGAGTCACATAAAATTGCCTAGTTCTTTGATGGCAGAGAAAATATTGCAGTGCTTATAGTAGAACTATACGTAAATTAAAATCCTCAACTATCATTGACAGTCCTGCTACAATGAACTAACAAATTGCAAAAGAGGCCATGAAATATTTACCTAATATTAACCCAACAGGATGTTCCTTCCAGCTACAAGTTATGTGGTCTCTGCTAAAGGGACTTGGGGGCCAACATTCAGTCTCTCTTACTATTTATTATTTTAACAGAGCAGGATCCTTTTATTGGCTTTAAATAAGTCCCCTGAAAACCAAACTTACTTTCAGGAAAGTAATTTCATTAGACAGTTGAAACGCTTTGTGAAAGCTTCTATTCTGTATATCGTTACTGGGCTTGGAAGTTAAAATATATCTAAACCAAAGAACTAAATAATAATATTTTTCAGCTTTCCAGCCCTTGTGGAGGCTGCGTTTGTTTTTTGGGGGATTTTATTCCTTTATTTTCACTTGATCCTGCCAGTAACACTCTTCCTGTTCTAGGGTGACAATGCTCAATTACTGTGTTATACTGTATCCATGGAGGAGCAGCAACGTCACCTAGGACTGGGAGTGTGTTATTGTGTTAGGACAAAACATATAGAAAGATACCTGTTGATCCTTTCAGAAATCCATTGTTCTTGTAGCTTACTGTGCAACTACCATATCAAACAATGTTATCAGCTCTTGCCAGACAACACTGTGAACCCCTACCCACCTCCCTCTATGTTATGGAAATAAGGAGAGGGTGGTCTGTAATCCTAAGGTGATAACGGCAAGTGAGCATTGCCATGCTAGGACAGGAAGTGTGTTACTGGCAGGATAGGAAAGGGTTAGAGTTAAGCTGACCATACACAGGCATTTTTTTTCCTTTCAGCCAGAGGGCGGAATGGAAAAATCTAACAGATTCCTCTAGCCACACAAAAGAGGTGAATGGAGGAATTCTAAACCTGCCAGGACAATATATTCTGACAGCAGCACCCTAATCAAGGCAAATTTTCCAACATGTCCTTTTGACAGAAGACAATCAAACGATTGGCTTCTGTTGAGTGGGAATAGCCACATACTGATTGAAATGGGGACGGGCCCTGTTGAGCCAGCCAAACTTCGTGAGTGCAAGTTTTAGAGCTTCGGTAAGATTGTTATTACTGCCTGTATACCCAATAAGCAGTTACCCCCCGAATCGCCTGATTGAAGACAGGGAAAAAGTGAGAAGAAATCTTCCTAAATTAAAAGGAAAGCCGACCTTTCATAGGTGTCACCAGTAGTATGCCGTAATTAGGAGAGTTCCCTTCTTGTGTCCAGGGCAGGCTTTGAGTAGAAATCTCCTCAACTGAGACACAGATAGCAAAAGCAAAAAACAAACAAAGATAGTAAAGCAAAAGTAAAAATGTCAACACCATGTCACCTACTACTATTATAAAGAACATTGTAATTAGTACATACTGTATATATATTGACTGTTTATATTTTTGCATAGGGTGATAGAGGTCTCCCTGGGCCGCCTGGATTTCAAGGAGAAACAGGGATAGGACTGCCAGGCTCGAAGGTAACAAATAACTGAACCATTTGTCTTCTGATCCTCCTAGACACAAGACTATTGTTGGACATGTAGAAACACTCTACATTTAATAGATGTGTGTATAGTGTGAATTTCTATGCATTATTAATGCATTATATGGTTACCACTGGAGTTCACTTTATTGCAGGGAAGCAATCTAATTTGGACAATATACTAGATCCCCTGAGTACCAATGAGTGGGGGTATTACATACATAGACATTACATGGCTTCTTCTTCACATCAATTGTTTTGTTATATATTAAAGTCATGGATTATTATGATGGTATACCAATAAAACCAATAATCAGACACTAGGCTTAGTTATGCCATTCCTGTGCACTGGGCTTTGGTCCTTTTTCTTTCCTGTAGTTTTTCTTAGTGCACAAGCAACCTTATTGTCCAAATTGTCCAAAAAGCACAAAAAAAGAAAAAAGAAAGATACTGAAGATCAATTTATGGAGAATGGAATACCGAACAGGTATCTAGTTTTCTTGATCCCGGATGATAATAATAATAAAAAAAAAACAATGTCTTGCATTTCCCCGACTGAGTAACCTTTTACACTTTACTTTCTGTTATCGTAGATGTAACATATAATTGTTTATCTAAAACCTTAAAAAAGGCACTTGAATTCAAACCCCTTCACCAAAAGTTACCCAGTGTTTCACTTAAGGACAA
The DNA here is from genome assembly GCF_042186555.1 of Aquarana catesbeiana. Classification (NCBI taxonomy): domain Eukaryota; kingdom Metazoa; phylum Chordata; class Amphibia; order Anura; family Ranidae; genus Aquarana; species Aquarana catesbeiana. Next base: position 347,913,763 of record NC_133329.1, on the reverse strand, counting down.
TTATACATATTTCTTAATTCAATTTACAGCCTGTATCACAACACTACAGCAATGCATGTCGACCTTACTTTTCTAAAATAACAAGAATTATTTCATATCATATATTATAGGCTACATACATGGGGAGAAAATTATGTTCGATGTTATATCTTTAAAATTGCAACAGTGATTACATTTGGATATGGCTATGTGTTATAACATTTTTGTTATTATTTGCTGTCTTTATGTATTTAGGGAGACATTGGAGTACAAGGAAGACCAGGTCCAAGTGGTCCTCCGGGAATTGGAGAGCCTGGACCACCGGTGGGTATTTTAATGTTTGTTTGTTAAAGTATCTGCATTAGGTTTAGAAATTGCATTTTTCTAAATATTCAACATGCCTAATCAGTTCTTTTATGAAAGCTAAAAGTTAGGAAAATATGAGATACAATGGGGGTTATTTACTAAAGGCAAATCCACTTTGCACTACAAGCGTATACTACAAGCGCAAAGTACACTTGAAATTGCACTGAAAGTGCACTTGGAAGTGCAGTCACTGTAAATCCGAGAGGGACATGCAAGGGCAATAAAAAACAGCATTTTAGCTTGCACATGACTGGATAATAAAATCAGCAGAGCTTCCCCTCATTTCAGATCTACCCCTCAGATTTACAGCGACTGCACTTCCAAGTGCACTTACAGTGCAATTTCAAGTGCACTTTGCACTTGTAGTTTGCACTTGTAGTGCAAAGTGGATTTGCCTTTCGTAAAACCCCCCCAATGTTTGACAAAATCTTTCAAAGACTTACAGCATACTACCTAGGCAAAGATGTCTCAAGATGGCTCTCACAAAATCACATTTACAGCTACATGGATGAAGACAAAACAATAACTAGGCAACAAAAATCCCTGCCAATAGTTTCCCAATCTATTTGTATCCTGCTTAATTTTACAATATCATGAGTATGTTGCTCCCCCATCCAAGGCATAATTGAAAGATTTGTTCCAACGTAGTTATGATGGTATCAAGCCAGCCCTTCAACATTTTAATCTGTGTGCCCAGAGGTGTCCATGGTCTGTTAGAACCCTAGAAATGCCCCTGATAGTGTGTATGTATTCTATTGTGTGTATGCCTTTTAATTCATTGTTCTGATTTTTTTTCCTTTCATGGGATTCAGTACCCACCAATAGGTGGCACTTACCTGTTGTGCTGTCAGCGCTCCTGCCTTTTTCACTCAGTCTTCCTTCCAGGTTCTGAATCTTTGGCCGCTTGGTTGGTTGGGCCATAATTATGTCACTCCAGCACATGAGCATCATGGCAAAAAGAGGTGTTGTTATTGTACACTGCACTGCACGTGCACGTCTTAGTGTACATAAATGCTAACAGACAAAGAGAGAGGTTTATGACAGAGAAACCAATAGGGTCCAAGATCATTTTAATTGTGGATAAAAAGGTCATATAAAAAGCATCATACAGTTTGAGGGCAACACTCCTTCATTAGGGCTCAAAACAGGATACAACTTGGATGGAATCAGAGGGAACAATAACTTCAGTACTGAACCAGCATTGAATTCTCCACATGGAGAAACAACTTGACAGCAGCTGCTGAGCAGCAATGGAGCTGCAGTACTGAGTCTATCCAAGTTTTATTGTGTGTACTGTGTTGAACCCTGGTGAAGAAGGAGTTGTTTTGCCCATGAAATGCTTTGACTGTTTTGATATTGCTTTTTTATAAACAATTAAAGTTGCATTGGACACTTTTATCCAGTTTTGGTCTGCTCCTTTCTGTATTTCTATTGTTTAAGCTACTGTTGTGTGCCCATGGAGGAAATCCTTGCTGTGTAGGAGCTGCCTCTCCAGAGCTATTGAGCTTTTTGGAAGTTTTACTTTACCTGACTACACTTGCAAGCCTAAAAGTTTCCAGCGCCTCTTTTGCCACGTACACACTATCGGAAAGTCGGGCAGCAAAACACAGATGAGAGCTTTTGGTTCGGAAAATGCGACCGTGTGTATGCTCCATCGAACTTTTGCTGGCCGAATTCCAGCCAGCAAAAGATTGAGAGCATGTTCTCAATTTTTCGGTCAGAAAAAGTTCCTATCCGAAAATGCAATCGTTTGTAGCATGTCCGACGTGCAAAATTCCTACGCATACTCGGAAACAATTCGACGCATGCTCGGAAGCTTTGAACTTCATTTTCTCGGCTCGTCGTAGTGTTGTACGTCACCGCGTTCTTGACGGTCGAAAGTTCAGCGAACATTTGTGTGACCGTGTGTATGCAAGTCAAGCTTGAGCGGAATCCCAGCCATCATATCTTTTTCCGACCAAAATCCCGATCGTGTGTACGCAGCATTAGAGTATGTTGTTCTTGATTCATGGAGGATCTTGCTCCAGGCTCTGGGGCTGCCTTAGCAATACTCAAGCTGAGTTGCTGTGAGCATCACAGCATCGCTCTCCCCTGTCTCTTCAGTCAGTGAACCCCAGGACATCCCCAGGCCAATCATTGGGCTCCATACGTTTTTCCTGACAGGACCTCCCTCCAACTTCTGCTCCCTCCCCAAAAAAATCTTGCTGCTTGGGAGGTGCTGACCATCCCTGCTACTGAGTGTCACCCAGGCTACATGCCATATGTGTCATACCCTGCATATGCCTCTGAATCCATGAAAGGAAGGCAGCATAATTACTCCAATTCAAGGGTGGCTGTGGATATTATTACAGATGCCCATTGTTGACTGGTTTAGTTAACGGGTTAACAACACCCAAAATGTATATTTCTTTGCTCCAGTACCTTGCTGGACCCATTACACTTGTGGCCTCACTCCCATACTGGATTTGCCATTATGGATGAAACAGCAATACTATGCTTGGAAGCTTGTTGTATTGTACAGTGCAAAATTCCTTATTCATTGTTATATCCTGTCAATAAAAATACTGAAACAGGTAAATACAAGCAATAATAGCAAATTGATTTTATTTATTTTTCAAGTAGTATTTCTATGTACTTCCAAAACTATTTAGTCTTAGTCAATTTAGTTCTTAGGAATCTTAAAGTTTACACAACCAGTATTGTATAGACCTACAGTACAACATTATAAATTATCGGAAAACACATTTTCTCTTAATACCTGCAATCAGGCCTGCTTTTAAGCTATAACACTTCTGACAGACATACAATTACCTGAACCCAGATCATGTTGGGACAAGTTTACAGTGGTTTATCTTCAGTCTGACAAATATTAACCAAATCCGTCTGCTGTTATTTTACCTTAAAATTGGGGAAAAAAATACTTACTATGAATTTTAGCTGATATTGAAAGATCTTATGTAAGAAAATCACATGAAATCAAGAATGTTCTCTTTGGTTAAAAAGGCATATGTGTCTGTTGTACTAGATTTAATTCTGCCCATAATCTCATCAAGACAGAATACAATGTGCGCTTCCAACTATATGAGATGCAATCTTTGAAGTTATAAGGCTACAGTACATTATTTTCAAGCAAGTTACAACTAGACAGACTACAAAGAAAGCGTGTTTGTGTTATGTGTCAGTTCAGTGGATTGTATTTATAACATTTTGATATGTTGTAATGATTTCATTCTAATAGGGCCCTCAAGGATCTCAGGGGCTTCCCGGAGAAAGAGGAGCTATAGGAGAGGGTCTGCCAGGACCAAAGGTAAGCTCCTTATCTATCTATTTCTTACACATTTTAAAAAGTAATTGCCAATTTACCAAGTATCTTGAGATGGAATTATCTTCAGATACCCAATGGTTGGCAGATTGGCTTGTCCAGGACTTTGTGGGCATCATCATTCACAGCAGATTTGGCCATCCACAGATATGATCAGTTTTGTTAGATATGGGCATTTGGGGAAAATGTCAGAGGCTCGTGATGCAGCCTTTAGGGAAACCTGCTAACACAGTGCACAAGTGCATTCCCACAGGATTTGAAACCCTCAGGTTTCCCAAGAGGCCGCACAATAACAATTTTACAACGTGGTGGGGGCCCACCTAATATTACTTTTGAATGGACTTTTAAGAGGACTTTTCTGACTAATTCACTAGAAGTACAAAACTCAAGGCTGCATTCTAATGACGTCTACTATTCACATTGTTAACCATCACTTTCCGCACAGTCTTCACTCTTGTCCACTCCCCTCTGGCATGTTTCACCCTGATTAAGCTCTTCTGACTTTACACTAGAAGTACATAACTCAAGGCTGCCTTCTGATGACGTCAACCACTCAGTTTATTCTAAATCACTTGCTTCTGCACAGTCCCTTCCCTTCGCCATGCTCCTTTGATGCATTTCATCGATTAAGCCCAACCTGGGTGAAATGAATTAGAGGGTCATAGTTAAAGGCAGGGACTGAGCAGAAGCCAGTGCTTTACCATACACTGAATGGTTGACGTCACCAAAGTGTGGTTTTGATTTGTGTACTTTTAGTAAAATAGTCAGAAAAGCCCAGTCTGGGTGAAACACATCAGTAGGGTTTGGCAATGGGCAGGGACTGTGCCGACACCAGTGGTTTTAAATAAACTGAATGGTTGATGTCATCAGAGTGCGGCCTTGAGTTTTGTACTTCAGTATTAGCGTGAAGAGGGATGTGCTCTTTTCTGGGACTGAAACCTTATTTGGAAGCTGAGCTGAGAGGTTGTGCAATTGAGACTTGGAGTGGTGCTGCCCAGCTTGTCTTATTTCACTAAAAGGTCAAGAACATTCTTCCGTAATTGAATTCCTACTGAATAGTTTACGATGATCAATGAACAAGATGAACTAATTACATTTTTATACATGATAAGAATAGGTGCAAGGCTGCAACCTAGGGGCAAGTAAGTGTAAGTACATTAAAAAAGCCAGTGAGCAAGCAGAGGTGCCTGTAAGTGGGTGTAGTCACCAAGGAAACAGGAATGTAGAAATTGTGACAGAATAGGAAGAAGGCGCTTGCAAATAAAAATAAATTGTACTGTGTACTCCAGTGATACAAATTAGTCTGTGTAGTCAAACCAAACACAAAAATACAAAGAAGTTAATTAGCCCAATTAACGCACTCTATGCAATCCTTTATTATTACTATTCAGGATTTATATAGCAACAACAGTTGACGCAGCACTTTACAATGTAAAGAGGGACAGTATGATTACAATACAGTTCAATACAGAAGAAATAGGAGCGCCCTGCTCATGGAGCTTACAATCTAAAGGGAGGAGTTGGTGGTGGTACAAAAGGTAATAGCTACGGGGAAACAAAATCAAAAGTCTAGCTGCTCCATAAGGGTGTCTCTAGCCAAAAGCAAAATAAAAAGTACATGTACATTAGCCAAAAAAACAAAACAAAAAAAACATTTATGCACAAATACATTAGTCCATATTAGGATAAGGCCATTGTGTTCCCACTGCACCAAGAAAAAACGTTCTTAATTAATAAAATCACAGTGAATACAGATAAGAAGATGCCACCAGTCACCACATATGTGAGAGTGCAAACTCACCAGATGTCCTCGACTCCTTTTTACTGGAAGGTCAAAACACTCTGGGGGCCTATACCCTCAAGAACATCTCCATTGGCATAGGTTTACTGCCCTTCAGAATGTCCTGGATGGTCTCTGGGATCTTCCTCCCCCTCAGAGGTAAAAAAATATATCACCAAGAGCTAATATAGTTTAGTATTTATTAAAATTCAATGTGTTCCATAAAAGCCATATAAAATGCACTCACATTTCAATGCGCCATACACAGGGCACCAATATAAACAGCCTGGGTTTGCATACCATAGAACATCTCCGCTCTGCTCTCACCATATTTGGCGTGCGTTCCAGACCCCGGAAGCTGCGGACCGAAGTAACATCAATAAAAAACTGGAAGTTTTGGTTTTTTGGCTAATGTTCAACACCTTGCTTTGGTTTTGGTTTAGGAATATAGAAATAACAGATCTGATAGAGTGTTGTCTTTTTTAATAGGATATTTATTGTAAAACACCAATAATGTGTTTCATGACAAATGGTAATTTCTTCAGATAACAGGTATAGCACAAACTTAACACACAGCTGGTTAGCAGGCATTAAGTGATGACGAAGTACATATTTTGTCACTGCTGAGTGCTTGTTGACTGATCTGTGCATTAAAGTGTTACTAAACCCAGGTCCCTGCATTCACAATATCTGGTCTCCCACAGTACACAGAACATGGACATGCAAATATTTTAGAAAAAATATAAACTGCTAAATAACTTTTCTCATCAGCAGTATATAGCAATCTTGTGACTACTATTAGTGTCCGGTCGAGTACTGGTTAAAACTTGTAGGAGGAATTTGTATTCTACTCTCTGTCCTATGAGGCTGCATGACCCCTGACCCTCTGTGTGGACAGTGCTGATGGGCCCTGTGTTAGTCACATGCACTCTCCCAAAAAAAAAAACATCTCTAGCAATACACACCTCACTGAGCATGTGCAGAGTGCCTCCTAGGGCTATGTGCTATCAGCAGGTGGATTGGGGACAGTAAAAGAAGGAGAGGATCAGAGAAGACAGGATCAAACAGCTTTTTTACACGGGATGCACAGGATTAACCCCTTCAGTTCCACATTGAGTATAACAAGCATGCTTTACGGCATAAACAGACTGGTTTTACTGATGTAAGTTTAGTAACACTTTAAGTCTGTGCTAAAGCTGTTCTTCTAAAGACGTGAATATTTCTCATGTAAAGCATTATTGATGTTTTCCTATAAATATCCTATCAAAAAAGAATGAATCCTATTCTGTTATTTTTACATTTCAATTTCATTGGGGACTATACCCACCTAAAGTCATTTCTGCTACCTCACAGCTCAGTTTTTTACCAGATACACCCGTATTATTTGATCATCCTAACATCTCCAGAGTAGAACTAGTCCTTTCAAAGCACCGAGTGCAACTTTCGCAAGAACCTGCGTGGAGATATGCATATTCGGCACACACTCCTGTGACAATAGCATTCTCAGCCTGCCTTTCCAGCTCATGAGACAACAATTTAAGTGCTCCCTCCCTGCAATCTTTTGGGACACGTCACAGGTCCCAGAAGCTTGCCTGGCCATTCACAGCGTGCAGCATGGCTCGTGCATGCGCAGTGCGCGCCCGTCTGTAAAGCCACAGCCGGGCATTCACAGTTAGAATGCCGGTGCTGCAGAGAGGAGGGGGAGTGGAGCGGGGCTTCATGTGCCTGCATCACTGGACCATGGGACAGGTAGGTGTCTGATTATTAAAAGTCAGCAGCCACACTTTTTGTAGCTGTTGACTTTTAAATGGGTGTAAACATGCAATGTTCACCATCTCTGCTGTAAAAAAAGTCAGACCTTTAAGAGATGACACTCACTACCATGCAGATAAGAATGTAACAGAGTTTAAAATATGGCAGCACTCTTCAAAGAGACAAAGATTCTTCTAATGTATTGTTTAGATCATTTGGAAACATCAGCTTAATGATTTTTTAAATACCATTTAAATAAAAGAAAAGAAAAAAATGGCAAGAAAATATTATGAGAAAAAGATTCTACAAAATAGATGAAGAGCAACAGCAAAATAAACTGAATTGAATATGAAAAAACTACTTAAAAAGTGATACTAAACACACACTGTTTAATTTACATTGTCCCTCTTGCTTCTGTATATGGATAATGGCACTGTAATTATTTTAATAAAAAAAAAACAAGTACCTTTTTCCTAATGGATATGCAGCTGTCACATGACCCAGATCTTTCCCAGCCTGTCGGCAGGGAAAGATAAGCAGGGGGAGCTTCTAGACCTCTGCTGCTGGTCACATGTTCAAAATAACAAAAAATACAGAAGCAGAGTAAAAATAAATAATTAATATCAATAAACTGTTTTAAATTGTCATCCAAATATATATTTGAAATCAAATCTTTATAATTTTTTTTGGCAATAACATGGTAATCTACATGTAATATCCCCCCCATTGTGCTTAGCTGGTTAGTGGCCATGGAGGAGGAGGAAGGGGGTGAGCTGTTATTTACCACTTTGTAAACACCCACATGTGTGACTCTATAGTCACATGGGCTGCTCAGATGTGATAGGGAGTAAAAGCTCAGCGTAGAAACTCACTGAAAACTGAGCATGTGCAGAGTTGCCACCACAGCTGCAAAATCTGTAGCTGAATTGGGGACTCACGGGATTCTCTTAATGTGCAGGGATTTCCACTCACATTCTGTTTTGGCTATGGGACAAGAAGTAAAGGGAAATCTCCCCAATGGGACACAGATGGCAAAAATAAACTTACAGGGGTTATAATCCTCCCTTACTCTATCCAAAGTGTGAAGAAAACAAGTTCTAATTTAAGAAAGTTTGCCTGGCCTAGTAAAGCAAATAATCTCATAATATTAGGGTCATCGGCTCTCATGACTGACACTTAGATATCTGGCATGGTTTTGATGCAAAATTGAGAACTGCCAAGTGTGTGTGTGTGTGTGTGTGTGTGTGTGTGTGGGGGGGGGGGGGGGGGGGGGGCGTGCTAAAGTGTTTGATTATACTTTATTTGACATCCAATGTTGTTTTTCTAACTATAACAGTATTTCCATAAGATTGTGTTTTATAGTTTAGCAGTCAACATGTTAATGAATCTAAATAAATGACCATTTGAAAACAGATCAAACATGTACATTGGATGTAGACATATTTCAGGACATTTGGACAGATTTGGAGATGTGGGTTGTATGAAAAGGTCAGGGTCAGGTCAAGTACAGCCATCCACAAATGGGTATTTCTCCTAAATGGCCTTAAAATGGCCAGTTACAATCAGAATTGAGTCTGTTGAGAACTCTGGTAGAAGTTTTATGACATGGCAATTTTACAACAGCTATCCTGTGACCACAATGTTGTAAAGCGATTTTTACGCTAGCATGTGAAACTAGGAAAAACATTGGGTGGCTCTGAGCCCAGTAGGACTCCCTGACTTGCTTACTCCTTACTTACAGAATGTGTACACCATCCATATATTTTCTTGCACCTTCTCCAGATGTAATTTATCTAACTACACCTGAAGTAAAGTATCTTACTATTTTTCTACAATACCCCATAAGAGCAAAAAAAAGGTTTTCCAGGTATTTCGGTCAAAGCATCCCTGATGGGATCCTTGGACATTAGTTGCTGCCATTATTATTATTATACAGGATTTATATAGCGCCAACAGTTTGTACAGCACTTCACAATATGAAGGGAGACAGTACAGTTACAATACAATACAAGAGGGTTAAAAGGACTATTCTATATTAAACATGATGTACTATTTCTCTTGTAGGGTGACCGTGGGTTTGAAGGACAAAGAGGACCTCGTGGGATGACAGGTGCTGGTATTAAGGGTGATAAGGTCAGTGTTATAAATGGAATAAACTAGACATTTATTATCGCGCTGTACCTCCAGGCTAATGGACCCTACAGCTTTCAGCTGATTATATGTAAAATGACCCACTATTACAACTGCTAATATTAGGTCAATGCTGTAAGCTCTTAATAAGAGGTGGTAACACATTTATAAGAACTGAATTATGGTGAGGTGTTCTCTAGAAAATTCAAAATAAAGAGGACCTCCATTCAAATTATATACATTTTTTTTTTCACAGTAACCGATTTTTAACTAGTTACCTTCACACAATCAATTTCAGGATGTCTTTCCTTCTACAATATATAAAATCACATTTTGAACAATCTGTAAATTATTCATTTTCCTCCTAGGGAGATTTTGGACCTCCTGGTTTCCCAGGTCCAATTGGTTTACCTGGAGTTGGAATACAAGGAGAAAAGGTAATATATATTTTTTATTCTTCAAATATAGAAAATCATAATTTCTGTTCTGTCAGTAGACAGCCGAAGTCTAGACCTATACTACTGCAGAAGCACAACTTTGTAAAGAACACATCCCCAGCCCACCACTTGTACATTGAAGGAGCAGCAGCAGACTAATAACGACAATATGAAATAGGGTGTGTTTGGAGACTGTCTCTATGCCCATCAATAGATGAATTAAAGCATAAAATTCAAGAAGTGGGTGGTGGGGATTTTAAAAAATCATAAAAAATTCTCATTTAAAATTAAATACAAAACATATTTTTTCCAGCCAAAAATCCACAATAACAGCCACAAGCTTTGATGATACCATATATACTATACACAGTATATTGATTTGTTTCCCATTTCCTTAATATAGGAAGAATTACATGATAAATGTATGACAAAAAAATAAATAAAAAAACCTCTGCCCAAATCTGATGCATTTTGAGACTTATGCCCTGTACACACGGTCGGATTTTCCGACGGAAAAAGTGCGATTGGATTGTGTTGCCGGAAAGTACGATCGTGTGTAGGCTCCATCAGACTTTTTCCGTCAGAATTTCCGGCACACAAAATTTGAGAGCAGGCTATAACATTTTCCGCCAACAAAATCCGATTGGTTAAATTCCGATCATGTGTACACAAATCCGACGCACAAAGTGCCACGCATGCTCAGAATAAATTAAGAGATGAAAGCTATTGGCTACTGCCCCGTTTATAATCCCGTCATACGCGTTTTACGTAACCGTGTTCAGAACGATTCGATTTTCCAACAACTTTGGCGACCGTGTGTATGCAAGACAAGTTTGAGCCAACATCCGTCGGAAAAAATCCATGGATTTTGTCGTCGGAATGTCCGATCAATGTCTGATCGTGTGTACAGGGCATTACTCTTCTTCAGGGGAAATCAAATGGACCCTAATATTATTGGCAAAGAAAAGATAAGATATACCAACCATAAACATTCTAACACATTGGTACAGGGTCTAAGCAGACTACTTACACTGTATTGTATAAAACCTGTAAATTACATTCAAAGATAATACGGCTTGTAGATGCATATTACAACCAAGGATAGTCAGTGCATTTCACCCAAACCCTCCAAGGAAGCAGAAGGGGAAACCCAACGCCAGAAATATACGCAGAGATCCCTTAGGATGCTTAAAAAAAAGCTTTTTTAAAAAAAAAAAAAAAAAAAAAAAACTAAGAAAAAAAACTATATTAAAAGATATTTTTAAATATTTCTTTTTTTTAAAGATTTTTTTCTTAATTTTTTGTAAACTAGTTACAATCAAATATACATTTAAAAGTTTAGAGTACATAAAATTGTTTCTTCCTGGAGTTAAAAAAACAAATGTATAGAAACTGTACTGATAAGTACCTAGCTATAGGTATATTATAGGTATATGTATAGTATCTAGCTTCAGGAACTCTAGTCTCAATGAACTAAATTTTAGTTCTGCCCAGTAACGGCTGCTCCATTACAGCTTTAAAGATCCATGGTCAAAGCAGGGCATGCAAGTTCTGGATGCAGAATTTTTTTCCCTAATCTTTGACAGCATCTGACATACACCAAGGATAAGTTATAACTCTATTACATACCTAAAATAAGATGCAGAAAGCCTACTCAAGTAAATATGCCCATGTTGTCTTTCAGGGTGTTCAGGGTCCTGTGGGGCCACCAGGACTGAGAGGTGCACCAGGAGAAGGACTTATGGGACCCAAGGTAAGAGAAACAATTGGAATTTAAATATGATGGTAGGATCTCAGGCATATGTTCTTTGGCCCTTGTGGGAGAAGCTCAGACATTTGCATTATGGCACTGTAGGGCCATCTCAGACACATATACTTTGACTGGGTGGGGGAGCTCAGACTCGTTACTTTGACATGGGTGGGAGGGGTTCAAACGTATGTTCTTTTGTCATACTTGGAAGATTTCAGACATATGTACCCATGGGACCCAAGGTAAGAGAAACAGTAAAAACACTGTCTGACTGATGTATTCAGGGCTCATAAATAAACAGGTTATGTGTACTTTTACCCAGGTGGGAGGATCTCAAAAATGTGTACTTTAGCCCTCGATGGAGAATCTCAAACATTTGGAATTTAAATATGGTGGCACGATCTCAGGCATATGTTCTTTGGCCCTTGTGGGAAAAGCTCAGACATTTGCATTATGGCACTGTAGGGGATTCAAACATATGTTCTTTAGTTGTATTTGGAAGATCTTTAGTCGTGTTGGGAAACATGTATCTGGCAATGGTGGGAGGATCTTAGACATACAGTATGTATTGTGACCCTGGTGGAGGGGGTGGAAAATCTCAAACACATGTACTTAGGCCCTGGTGAGGAGAGCTCGAACATAGTGGGGAGTGCAAAATATGGCTTACTTCTGCATAGAAACCAATCAGCTTCTAACCTCAGCTTGTTGAGTTAAGCTTTGGTAATAAAACTTGGAAGCTGATTGGTTTCTATGCAGAAGTGAGTCTGATTTTGCCCTCTCCAGCTTTAGTAAATAATCCCAACAGTATATATTTTGGCACTCTTGGGATGAGGCCAGAAATACTACTTTGGTCAAGGTTGGAGGGGCTAGGACACATATACAATAATTGGAAAAGCTCTATATATGCACTGTAAGTTCACCCTGGTGGGAGAAGCTCTGAATATTTGTCCCACAAGTCGCTCTTTATTTTTTTTTAGGGAGATCAAGGTTTACCAGGAGAATCTGGAGTACCTGGAGAGAGAGGCGTTGGAGAAACTGGGGCAAAGGTACTTTAAATTTAAAGTCTATACTAGTCTGATTATATATACCTACGCAAAGGTGAAATAACAACTTGAGGTTTGTTTACCATAAAGTTTATTATTATGTTTGTCAACTGATGAGACAAGTAAAAAAAAAAAAAAAACTGCATCAATGCTTTAGAAGGAAGACAAAAGAGGAGTGATTAGGCAAAGTAACAGGTTTGCTAGAGGGCAGGCCCACAAGAAATGTATATGAACCTTCCCTATACTCACATATTATTTCTGGGCCTTGGTAAAAACTTGATCCTTCTTAGGCCGGCCATAGACGGTTCAAACCCTGTGTGGGCAGGCTGCATGTACCGACTTGGTCGATCATCTTGGGTACAACCAGCCTGCCGGATTCACTTCCGATTATCGCTAGCGGCTGCTATAATCACTATTTTCTCCCCGCGCAGATGGCTTCCCACAATTGCTTGGCAGGAGGAATTACCCTGTTAGCACTGTCTGTGTTGATGGGGGTATCGTGTTAGAACTGTGCACCTTTTATGACCTGTCTTAGTATAGAAGAAGCATGTGGCACTCCTTCCTCCTTTACAGATTGTGTGGGTGGACAGTTGCCATGCCTAAGGGCTGGGGGGATCAGGAGATGCATAGCCCCAAGAAAGTTTTGAATTTTACACATTTTGGGGGCTGAAGCAGCAGGTCAGGTTTGTAAAATCTTCTACCAAGCAATCCTATTACTTTGCTTAGGCCTTTGGGGTTGATTTACTAAAGGCAAATAGCTGCACTTGCAGAGTTCAACTGCACTTGCAAAAGTGCACAGTCTATTTGCCTTTAGTAAATCAACCCACTTTTCTTATAAGGTACATTTTTGATTGTAGGTGTCCAATCACATAGCAAGGTTGTTGATTGCTCAAGTGCAATCCAACTGTCCTGCTGCACCTGTTGCATCAGAGGGTTCCACAATATGAACACTAAGAATAGATGGTCATTCATAGTTATTCAACAGATACAGACAGTCTAAGTGTTCATTCACATGTGCATTGGTCTCTAAAGAGTGATCCGTTTTCAGATTGCTCTTCAGAGAGCATTTGACAGGCAGTCAGAAGGCATTGTCTCACCTCCTCACTGTTTGCTTTAATCCCTTAGACACTAAAAGTGACAGGGAGGATAATTCCGACCACGGCCACAAAGAGGAGCATTGCACCCATAACATGTGTACACTACTGGCCACTGCCTCTGCAGCAAAAGGGGATAGTGTTTTAGTGGGCTGTAAAACCATGGCTCAACCACTGAGTTTTACTACCCCCCAAACCTCACATGTGAACAAGCTCACCACACATTACAATCTGATTGCACATTCTACTCTAGATCTATCAGCCATGACTGGATACAGATTAATTGGATAGATTAGATGGGCCCTCATATTACATAGGTTTGGTAGATCTAAACCTAGTTGTACAGAGATTGTATGTTCAGATAATAACATGTATGGTGAGCTTTAGGGACCAAAAAAGCTCAAGACCTATCCATGCGACACTGCCCTGAGAGAAGTCAACCTATAGGTAGTTGAGATCTTTAATCTTATGTCTGTGAACAGCTTTAGATGCAATAATTAGTTAATTTACAGGCTCTTAAAAAATTAAAAATTTTTTGCAACTTAATTCAGAAATATTATTAACTGCAATAATGTTGTATGCACAATTTGGGAAAAGATAAAAACATACTGTATGCCATGCAAAAGATTTACTCTAAACACCCTAAAATTATTCTGTGAATTTCAGGGTGAGCCAGGATCTTCAGGATTGGCTGGTTTGCCTGGTTTACCAGGTGAAGACGGTGCACCAGGACAAAAGGTAATAAATATACTGCACCTTGTTATAGTTATATTGTCACCAATGCCCTCTTTATTTCAATTGTGCCATTCATTTTGAAACTTATTAAAGCAACCCTGTCACATACACCATGTTTTTTTTTTTAAATAAGGTCATACATATAAAGAAGAGACTGAATTCTTCTCTTTTGCCACCTACACGGCTAAATGTTACTCTTATCAGAACTGTTCCCTTAAAGTCTAGGAAATCAAAACTCCTAGAGTGTCAGTCTGTGTGGTCCCCTGCAGCATAAGACAGTGAGGTTGGTTTACTAAAACTGGAGAGTGCAAAATCCGGTGCAGCTGTGCATGGTAGCCAATCAGCTTCTACCTTCAGCTTATTCAATTAAGCTTTGACAAGAAAACCTGGAAGCTGATTGGTTTATATGCAGCACTGCACCAGATTTTGCACTCTCCGGTTTTAGTAAATCAACCCCAATGAATTAATAAAGCTTGTAATTTATAACAATTTACCTCCACTTGCATACCTGCTAATATACAATATAAAATAAAACACACAATACCTTGTTTGTCCTTCGCAAAACTTCTGTAATACAGTATACTCAAACATTGCAGGCTTCAGCTTAGTTAAAGCAGACCTTTACTCAAAAGTAAAACTGCTACTCATCCTTCTCCTCCCCCTTCTTCAACAGATTTGCTGTGGGTTTTTTTTAATTTAAGAGTGTGTACTTTTTCGAAGGGTATCTGCTACTTCCTCTATCCTCACCTAGATGAGTATGATGTCAGTTTAGCCCTCCCTTCTCCCACCCACAGCCTCCTGGAAGATGCCACTTGTCCCAGGAGACTGCAGGACCTCATGCACCATGCACACGTTTTTACAGCTCCTGTTTTTGGCTTCAGGCGGTTTTCTCTGCAGCCAGTAAATTTCCCAGCATGTTATCCTATGTGTCCATGCACACATAGGCTGATATCAGTGTTTTTCGGCAGGGTGTTTTCTGGCTGGAAAAAAACCCCAGAACTAGTGGTTATTAAGAGGAGTTTTTAGAGCTATAAAAACGTTCTAATTCTGACAGAAGTTAAAAAATGCTGAAAAACACATTTATCAGCGTTTTTAAGCCATAAGCTTTTGTGGGAGTATAGTTTTGCTAAAAACGCTACAGCTAAAAAACATTGAAAAACGCTACTGCAAAAATGCTGCAAAACTTCTACAGCTACAGCTTTCTACAGCTAATGCTACTGGTGTTTTTATAACATCCAGTGTGCATGAGTGTATAGCACTGCACGACCTCCACATTCACAGAAGGGAGCAGGCTATGAGTATCAGGAAGTCATGGTGACACCGAGGACCTGAAACCCCGCAAAGAATTGGCTCTGGAGAAGACAACTATGGACTCCACAGGCTGGTAAGTACCCACTTGTTATAAGTCAGCAGCTGCAGTATTTATAGCTGCTAGATTTTTTACTTTTAGAAACAGGAGTGAAGTTGCACTTTAGGTCATGTGATTGGGAACCCAACCAATTTCTTTAGCGATAAATTTTATTTATATGTATCTTTTTTCATGGTAAGGTTTCAGTTTTAGTTGGTAAATACAAACTGAAGTCACAAGGATCATAAAGCCTTATTTGTCCATTTATAGTGTTGCTTTTTATTCTGAAATAGGTGCTAGTAATGTATTTATTTAATTTTATGTTGTTTTTTCTGTAGTATTGTGACCATTTTAAACGTGATGGGTAAATAGAGGTACGTTTAAAATGGTCACAATACTACAGAATAAACAACATACAATTAAATAAATAAATTACTAGCACCTATTTCAGAATAAAAAACAACACTATAAATGGACAATATAGACTATCTATATTAAAAATATCTAAAGCTGGGATGAGTGAAGGATTGACCAATGTCTTACCCAAAGGGCCTCCAATTGACGGGAGAAAGAGGAAGCAAAGAGGCCAATTCTGCAGTGTTTGCATCTACTGTGTTAAAGCAGTTTTGTGAATAAGCAATCGGGTACTGTGGGGCTTGTAAATTGTTAAGGCTCCGTTCACAACTCCGCTTTGCGAATTACTTGCGGAGTCAGCATAATTCCGCCCACGATTCGCAATAGCAGCAAATCGCGGGATGCCTGTGCGTTCCCGGTGCATTGCCCATTGGTTTTAATAGCACCCCAAGTGTGGCGTGATTTTCCCATGATTCGTCAGGCAACAATCACGGTAAAAATGCACAAACACAATCGTGGGACGCCCGTCACCCAAAAGAAATACAGCATCTTCTTTGGGTGACAGGCATGACATGAATGAATGTGTACAGAGTTACATTTGATCACAGTAAGCTTAAACATGCCAATACTTGTGGCGTTTATTGTTTTGAGGATAGAGAAAATCAGGATAATGATGTTAGTATTGATAATAGGCTAAATTCACTAATATGTATAAGTTATTATAGCATCACTACTTATTTTATCTTGTGATTTTTTTTTCTCCTAAAACATAAATGCCAGCAAGAAGTGTAATCTTTATTTCTTTAGGTGAAATGAACTTTGAACTGTTAAAATCCCTATTTTCTTAAATGTTTTTCTACCAAACATAAACCAACTCGCAGTGCTTGAGTTGTGTCTTTCCTCTTTGGACTTCCTTACTGAGGGTACTCTCATATTAGGTGGAGATTTCAATATTACTCTCGACCCACATAAGGATTCATCAATGGGTTCTTCGGTCCTATCTCAAAAATCCAGAACTAGACTTAAAGAACTTCTACATTCCTATCAATTGGTTGATATTTGGCGTATTCTCCACCCGCAAGAAAAGGATTGCACCTTTTTCTCCAAACCCCATGGATCATATTCAAGGATAGACTTTTTCCTTGTCTCCCATGCCACGATTCCAATAGTTTCCAGTGCCCACATTGGCAATATTGCACTGTCAGATCATGCCCCGATCTCATTGGAATTAGCTTTACAACACCGCATGCCCAGCTACACCACCTGGCGTCTTAATGAAACCCTTCTACAGGACCCTGACATTAAAACAGATGTCCTGAGAGAATTGCAACTCTTCTTCGAGACCAAGACTCAGTATCTAGCCCTCTTCTCCTTTGGTCGGCACGCAAAAGTGCTATATACAAGGAGTTCTCATTAAACATGGTCACAGAGTTAAACAAGACAAGGTGAAAACATTAACCAGTTTATTATCCAATTACATGACCTTGAAAAACACCATAAATCTCGTCCTGATCATCTTGCAGAAGCAGAGCTCAATTGGCTTTGGGAACAAATCAGAGACCTCTCGTTATTCCAGGCCAAAAATAGGCTTTTGAAGGCACGTAGAACATTCTACAAATTTGGAGAAAAGTGTAGCAGGTCTCTGGCGAACACTATACGAACCCGACGCAATTCATCCTACATTGCAGCTATATCTACTTCTTCGGGTACCAAAATTCATTTATCTCCAGAGATGGCTGAGACATTACATGATTTTTACTCTTCTCTTTATAACTTACATTCATCTCCCGCCACGGCTTGTATCCTGTAGAAGTCTGCGGCAATTGATGCATACATCCAGGCTGTGAAACTGCCCTCACTCACTGATGAGGAGGTTGAGCTGCTATCGGCACCTACCTCTGCAGAGGAATTCTCGGACACAATAGCTGGATCGACAGCAGGAAAAGCGCCGGGGCGAGATGGTTTCACAACCCCATACTACAAAGTCTTCTCTGTACAATTGGCACCCCATTTTTCCAAGGCTTTTAACGCCATCTTAGAGGGCCACGCCATGCCTCCAGACCTCCTAAGGGCAAGCATCTCGGTCATCCCAAAGCCAGACAAAATTCCACTCCTCTGTGCCAACTATAGGCCCATCTCCTTTTTAATTGCGACCTAAAATTGTTCACAAAAATTTTGGCAGAGAGAGGTTCTGTTCTCCAGCATATCATCCCCATTGATCAGGTCGGTTTTAGCCGCAACAGAGACACATTAGACAACACGATTAGAACTATTAATGTTATAGAGAGAGCCAAGCATCTTAACACACCATTCATTCTACTTTCAACTGACTCTGAAAAAGCATTTGACAGGGAGAACTGGACCTTTCTCCAGGCCACCTTACGACACATTGGGATGCCGATCTCGGTCCTATCTTGGATTTCTGCCCTGTACTCGATGCCCAAAGCCACAGTCAAAGTGAACGGAGTAGCCTCCAAATCCTTTAAGATTGGTAATGGAACAAGACAGGGCTGTCCCTTCTCTCCACTCCTATTCATTCTCTCATTGGAACCTCTGTTGCAGCACATTCGGAATAACCCAGACAGTAGTCGTCTTGAAACTAGTATGTACCATCACAAAGTCGCTGCTTATGCGGATGACTTGTTGTTCTATTTATCAAATCCACTTGTATCCTTACCAGTTCTCTTATCTGAAATCCGTACGTATGGAGAATTATCAGACTTTTAAGTTAATCTACAAAAATCAGAGGCTCTCAAAGTTAACCTCCCACCTCAATCCATTTCTCACTTCAGTGGTAATTTCCCTTTTCAATGGGCCCCACAAGCCATCCAGTACCTGAGCACTAGAATCCCTTCCAATCTTCAATTTATTTTCCAATATAATTTACAACCTTTATTGGCTACCCTCTCTGCAGATTTATAAAAATGGAAATCCTTGGCAGTCTCTTGGTTTGGCAGATGTAATGTTATAAAAATGAACGTCATGCTACGTCTCTAATATCTCCTGTAAGCTTTGCCGATCAAACTGCCAGAAGAGTTTTTTCGAAAGATCCGAGCAGCCGTCATCCAATATGTTTGGCAAGGTAAACCTTCCCGTCTCAAGCGGGCACTCTTGCAAAGATCTAAGCTCAGGGGTGGTGTCAGACTCCCAAACCCAGCCTTTATTCTGTATGGCGGTCCATATGACCAGAGTGGTCGATTGGTGTAGACACGCCTCTTACAAACTTTGGGTGTCTTTGGAACAAGAATCGATGACTTCCTTGGACAGGAGTCCACCACGTTGAGTAGCGCCTCCCCATTGATTGAATCTTCCTTGATAGAACTTTCTAGATATTACAAACTGGCAGCAACTTCCAGCTTCCCCTCGCCAGTGACTCCCATCATTGGTCACCCAGACTTCGCTCTGGGCCTGACTGATAGAGCCTTTCAACTCCAACATGATCTGAACCTAATCAGAGCTTCATCCTTCCTTGGCCCATTTGGTTGGATCCGCCCATCGTAACTGTTTGGTTCTTTCAACTGTTCAGCTCTGGGCAAGTGGAAAATGTTACAACTAACCTACTTCCTTCGATCCCTTTCCAATCATTCCAGGTTTTGAAGGCAACCTACTTCATTTGAAGACCTTTGTTTGGGAGAAGGGCCTATTCGGAAATCTCTCTCCATTTCATACTGTATTTTACTCGCAGTCATTTCTCACCAAGACCCACCATATTTGCTCATATGGAAAAGAGACCTAAACTTCACATTTTCAGAAGATCAAAAGAACTGAATATTATTTTTTGCTCCCAAATCTTCCCTCTGTAGCAAATATCAGAAGACCTCTTACAAAATCTTGATGCACTGGTACCGGACCCCTGCTGTATTGGTGTCCCTTTTCCCTGGACACAGCCCATTATGTTGGAGATGTGGCACCCAGAACCGCACAGTACTCTCTCTTTGACAACCCTGCTGTAGTGCTTCTTAATTTGACTCCTATGTCAAGTAAGAGATACCGTAAATCCTTGCTGAAGCATCTTTTGAATGCAGCTAGGGCATGTATTCCCAGTATGTGGAAACAACAAACCCCACCCCTTATAACACAGTGGTTTGCCAGGTTGAACGATATTCAACAGATAGAACACCTCAATGCGATCCTCAGGGATAAGACAGAGGAACACAATACGCGCTGGCTGTATTGGGACATGTTTCATTTTTCTGATGAATATTTAGCATTTTCTTAACTCTCTGAAGGTATTCAGTTCTGGAAGCTCTGTTCCTTTTGCTGTCAACCTCACAGAAGTTCCCTTACCTCCCCCCTTTTATTTATTTATCTATTTTTCTTTTTTCTTCTTCCCTGCCTCCTTTACTCATTTTTCCTTCTCTTCTTTCTTCCTCCCTCTTTAGACGCTTAATGTGTCCACCTTACTTCTTTTAAAAAAAAAAAAACACCCGAAAATGCCTTTCGGTATGCACCAATCACACGGGTACGCTGTTTATTTATTTATTTTTTTTTAAGAGGGTCATCGCTTGCCGTTACTTTACAACTGATGAGTGCCCATAGGTGATCTGATGCTCTCAGTATGTACATGGGAGCCATGTTCCTACAACTATTTACCTACACTTGGTTATGCCTTACTTAGTATTGAATATGACCCTGACTTGTTAGACACAATTTATCACAAAATTGACATAACGTATATAGTTTGATTAATGACAACTAATGTTATGTCCACTTCCATCTGGTCACTGCTAACATTCTTTGTCAGGACTGTGCTGTCATGCCATACTACTGTGCCCTGTTGCATACCCTTAAATAAAGAATAAAAAAAATAATCCCTATTTTCTTCTAATGCTTTATTTTATCTTATTATTATCTTTATTTTATTTATTATTATTTTATTATTTAAGATAATTTAATCACCACCTCAGGTGGTTTCCTTCTCTCCTTCATAGACAGCTATTAAAATTCCCAGTTATCACCACCCTGAAGCTGGTGTTATTTTAATTGGCATAACCTATGTGGTAGTCTTTTTGTGAATGTAATTTTATATTGTGTAATTTCATAAGAGCTGACAAAAAAATAAACAGTGATTTAATAACACAGGAACACAGGTAGTGGTAAAATTTCTGACTTAATAAAGCTTGGTATGCATGTTCGTGTGATTGAGGTCTGAGAGTTATGAAGTAAATAAGGCATGAGGAAGTAACAGCAAAAACAAAAGGAAAATAGCTTTGTGAATTGAGACTATTGATAGTTATGGGGTTGGTGGGAATATTGATGTTTATTGATAGAGTTGTCAATGATTAAAGATATGGCATTATCGATGCCTAGGAGCACAGTGAAGTCTATTATTAGGAAGTAGAAGGTATTTGGTACAACACAGACCCTCCCTGCATCAGGACGTCGCTCTGGATGAAAGAGCCAGGAGGAAACTGATCAGAGAGGCTACCAAAAGGCCTACAGCAACTCTGAGGCAGTTGCAGGAATTCATGACAAAGAGTGGTCATTGTGTGCATGTGACAACAATATCACACATTCTCCACAAATGTGACTTGTATGGGGGGGGTTGCAAGAAAAAAAGCCACTCCTCAAGAAAGGCCACATGTAGTCATGACTGAGCTTTACCAAAATGCACCTTGAAGATTCTGAGGCCACATGGAAAAAGGTATTATGGTCAGATGAAACTAAAATGTAATTATTTGTCCTCAACACCAAATTATATGTCTGGTGGAAATATAATACAGCTCACCATCCAAATAACACCATTCCTACAGTAAAGCATGGAGGTTTCTCTGCAGCAAGGACTGGAGCACTTGTCAGGATCGAAGGAAAATGGATGGGGCAAAATATCATCAAAGTCTTGAGGAAAATCTGCTGCACTCTGCCAGAAAGTTGTCAATGGGAAGAAGGTTTACCTTCCAACATGACAATGACCCAAAGCACACAGCAAAAATGACCACACAGTGGTTGAAGGAGAAAAAGGTGAATGTCTTAGTATGACCTAGTGAAAGCCCAGACTTAAACCCCATTAAAAACCTGTGGAATGACTTGAAGACTGCAATCCACTAATGGTCGGTCCCCATCAGTTTTAAATGAGGTTGAGCAGTTCTGTAAAGAAGAGTGGGCAAATATTGCAAAGTCTAGATGTGCAAAGTTAGTAGAGACATATCCCAACAGACTAAAGGCTGTTAATAAGCAAAAGGTGGTTCAACAAAATACTGACACAGGGGGATGATTCTTTTTCCAACTCAGTAGGGTTGATTTACTAAAGTCAAATTGACTGTGCACTTTGCAAAGTGCAGTTGCACTCTGCAAGAGCAGTTGCTCCAGAGCTTAGTAAATGAGCAGAAGCTCAGCTGACTTCCATCATCCAATCACGTGCAAGCAAAAATGCTGTTTTTTTAATTTTCCTTGCATGTGATTGGGTATTCTTTGCAACGTGAAAGTTTACTTCATTTACTAAGCTCTGGAGCAACTGCTCTTGCAGAGTGCAACTGCACTTTGCAAAGTGCACAGTCAATTTGTCTTTAGTAAATCAACCCCAGTGATTCTAAATTGAATTTTTTTTCCTGACATGGTGTTATATCTTTCACTTGGATGTTATAAGTTGCACTCAGTAAATGCAGCTGGATAAAACAAAAAACTGTGTCTACCTTCATTTCAGTCTGCATTCAGGGTGATTCTTTTCTATACCCACTGTACAGTAAATGATCATTTTTTAATTATAATGGTGACAGAGATGATGATGACAGTAAAGCATGATGTCAAAAGAGAAGATAAAGATAATGATTGCAATGAAAGATGACACTGAAGATTATAATGACCATGAATGCTTAACATTTATTTAAAGAAGAGACATGGATGAAGAATGATGATGATGATTAAAAAGATGAAAATTATGACAGTCATCCATGAAATAGATTGTATGATGGTACCTTCAGAATCCCTGCCAGGACTTTCAGTGGTACTTATAGAATCCCTGACAGGAATTCAAATGGTACCCACAAAATCCCTGCCACAATCCCAATGGTACTCACAGAATACCTGCCAGGACTTCCAGAGTTCCCAGTAATAACACTGGACTTCTGAACAGAAGGGTATTTAGGCTGCAGGCTTTCACTTGGTCAGTGCTGGGCCTTATTGCCAGTTACCTATGCTCTAAAAAAGCTATAATATATGCCTATATGCCTTCTAGTTAGCAGTTGCTTTCCCACCCAGCCCAGGGTGATCTGACTTGTCTCTTAACTGCAGCCTTGGGAACAGCCTCTGCACCATAGCCTCTGCGTTCCAGCCACCCCCCTGGCAGGGTGATCCTAAGGGCCATGATCTTGTGTCACTTTGCAACAAAATAAACTGGAACCACTAGAGTCTCCACCATCTGGAGCTCTGATGAAGACTATCTGCCGCTTCGAATGAGCCTGCATTACTTGCCAGGGGGCACCTTAACAAATTGACATGGCAGCGATGATGAGGAGGAAGGATGATGAACAAAAAGTCTTTGATAATGATGATTATGATGAGGAAAAACATGAAAAAGAAGATGATGAACAAGGTGACAAAGAGTTGATGAGAAAGAATGAAAGAGAAAACAGCAACAGGGGATAATCAAGGATTTTAAAATTTAAAGGGAAGATGTCAATGAAGAGATAAATGATGGTGATAATGATATAAATAAAATGATGTTGATTCTGCTGGTGATGATTAAAGACAATGAAAAGTGATGATATAATGATTTTAAAAATGACAATTGGGATAAATATTTTTTCTGACTGTGATGATGATATCAATGATTATGATGACATTCATGATGTTCGTATTAGTAAGTTTGGTGGAGACGAATTGTTCATAAAAGAATTACATCAATTCATATCTTGCATTTTAAATATCGCTAATGGGGGTAGATTATAAATCTATATCTAATCTGTTTTCTATTGTTTAAGATATACGTGGATTCTAAAGAAATAAAATATAAACCTAGCTATTATTTTTCTTTGTAATGTAGGGTGAACCAGGTCTTCCAGGTCTCAGGGGTCCTGATGGATCTCCTGGTGTTGGCATACAAGGTGAAAAGGTGAGTGCCAAGCAATTAAAAGCACATCCTGTACCACTTACTGAAACTTTTTAAATTTTTTTTTAATAAATGCCCTTTTCCTGAAACCTAAAACCAAAACATATAGCATTTATGGCTGCTGAACAAAGTATAGATTATCAATAAAATTGAAGTCTACAAAGTTTTATTTTTTACAGCTATTTTAAATATAATTTTCTGAATAGAAATGTATTCAGTTGAAGATCAGCACCGCATCCCGGGGTAGAAGTATACACAAAAAGGAGAAAAGTTGGGACTTTGAAAGTGCTAAAAACATCCCTTTGGAATAACTAGTCATACACCACATAATAAAAAAACATTATTTTAATAGATTGGTTAAAAATATGTGTCATAAGACATAAGATACTACACTAAAAACATAATGTACCAGCATCATACTACTAGACCCCATACATTCTACTTTGTCTCCAATAGGTAATATCCCCTCTAATAACTGATCAGATATAGCATAGATATCAGGAAATACATCAGTCGAGGGAAATTGAGGCCAAGGAGACAACCACAACCCAATGAGTTTAGCTTTGTTGGCTTCTTCAGGGGTTTTAATGGAGGGCAGATGGGTAAGTAGAGATGCTGTAAGACAAATAAACATACATAATATACATTCATAAATAAATCCAAATGTACACATTCATTTATTAGTGATATTGGTATATGTATGAATTAAACACTTGCATTCAATATATACTGATTGGGGGGGACCTAATAAGGGCAAAAACACACTTCAACCAAAGCACTTAAATATGAATCAGGTGTGTATCCAACATGAACCCGTTTGATGTTGGATAGACACCTGATTCACGTTTATGTGCTTTGGTGGAAGTGTGTTTATGCTCTTATTGGGTCCCCCAGAATCAGTATATATTGAATGTAAGTGTTTAAGTCATACATGTACCAGTATCACTAATAAATTAACGTGTATATTTGGATTTATTTATGAATGTATATTATGTATGTTTATTTGGCTTACAGCATCTCTTACCCATCGGCCCTCCATTAAAACCCCCTGAAGAAGCCGACAAGGCGAAACTCATTGGGTTGTGGTTGTCTCCTTGGCCTCAATTTCCCTCGACTGATGTATTTCCTGTTATCTATGCTATATCTGATCAGTTATTAGAGGGGATAGTAGTATGATGCTGGTACATTATTTTTTTAGTGTAGTGTCTTATGTCTTATGAGACACATTTTTAACCAATCTATTAAAATAATGTTTTATTATTATATGGTGTACGACTAGTTATTTCAAAGGGAGGTTTTCAGCACTTTCAAAGTCCAAACTTATCTCCTTTTTGTGTATAGCGTTTTTAAGTATGCATGCATATCTTCTTTTAGATTTGACTATATAACTATCCAGAAATAAATAAACTTTCCTGCAAAAGAAAATTCTTAATACTTACCTCTCTGCAATGTGCTGGTCCAGACCTTCACTGACTTTAAGGCTGCATTCACACCTGAGCGTTTCAAAGTCTGGTGTTTTTACTGTGATTTTGCAGCAATTTTGTACAGGTCACCAATGTAAAAAGCAGAAAAACACCTGTAATCTGCCCCAAAGAAGCTCATGTTCTTTTTTGAGCTTAAGCCCTGGTTCACATTGGTACGATTTGACATACGATTTGACATGTAGCGCCGCACCAATTTCAAAAAGTAGTTCCTGTAATACTTTTTGTGATTTCGGGCTGCGATTTACATTGACATCTGTGCAGAAACCTGCACAGATGCCTCTGAAATTGCGGCCAAAATGGGGACTGACATGCGGGAGTGAAATTGTGCGAGTTCAGCTGAACTCACACGGCTTCATTCCCGCAGCTCAGTATGAAAGTGGTCTAAAGCATTTTTCAGGTGTTTTGCTTCAGGTGACAAAACGCTCAGATGTGAACAGGTGCCATTGAAATGAATGGGATTTTGCTTGTTGGGCATTTTTTCAGGCGTTTTTTCGGGCGTTTTACGAGCGTTTATGAGCTGAAAACGATCAGGTGTGAATGCAGCCTGAGAGCTCTAGCAGCTCAAAATTTACAGCATCCAGCATATTACTAAATTTGCTGGATGCCTGGTTCCCCGCTGTGCACTGGACATAGTAGTGAAATAGGGGCTGGCAGATAGAACTGCAGAGCACAGCAGGGAAGGCAGGTATCTGACACACCCAAAATTGTTGGATGCCCAGCGAAGATCTGAGTCAGCATCCAAGTGAAAGTTTAATATTAAGCATCCTTTTTCTTTGCAGTAAATTTTAAAGATAAAAAATTAAAAATCTGGATGGAGTCACCATAATATTTATGATAAGCAGTGTTATACAGGCATACCCCACTTTTAAGTACGCAATAAGGTTTATTTACTAAAGCTGAAAAGTGCAAAATCAGGCTCACTTCTGCAAAAAACCAATGAGCTTCCAGGTCTTATTACCAAAGCTTAATTGAACAATCTGGGGTTAAAAGCTCATTGATTTCTATGCAGAAGGGAGCCTGATGTTGCACTTTCCAGCTTTAGTAAATAAACTCCATTGTGTACTTAAAAGTGGGGTATGCCTGTAAATACTTAACTGTATTTGGCTAATATCCATACTACTGTAGGCTATTTTTATATTATCAGATTTATATTCAATACTTATTAGATATTGTTACATAGAGTAGTGGGATACTTAATTAAAGTAATTTTGAAAAGTTATTTTGTTTTTGCTAACAATCATTGTTCTGTTAGGGTGACCAAGGGCAGCGTGGAATTCGCGGATTAACAGGACCACCAGGACCTGCAGGACCATCTGGACCAAAAGTGAGTATTCATTGTTGTTTCCACTGATATTCATCTCACTGAAAACAAAGTGACCCATATTAATAGCACTTATTTTGTAGGTACAGGCAAGATTGGTATGCCAAAACTTGTATCTGAAATCAGTGTTTTGTATCCCCAAATAATATGACCCAACACTCCATTTTAGAAATCAATGAACTGAATATTTCTAATATCATATAAAAAAAATGTTTATCTTTGTGTCATATTTTTAGGGTGAACCTGGAGCTGTAGGACGTCTTGGATTGCCAGGTCCTCCTGGTCGAGCGATTGTGGGCCCGAAGGTAGTAATTGCTCTTAATTAATTGAGATTAGTTGAGGGCAGGGACTGATGTGAATGTACAATATATATTGTACATATATAGTGCTATATAAGTACCTGTAATTATAAAAAATGCATTACTTTAAATTCTGCATATTGCAAATATTTTATAATCAGGATTGGTAGCACTCATAACATTTGTAAATATCCACATGAACCTCAGCTTACTTATCCACATACTATTTATTGTGTGGTTTTTACAATCTTTCAGACATATTAATACACAAAGATTCATCTGTAGCTCCCAATTGGGCTAATAAATTGTAAAAAAAACAATCACTGAATAGCATGTAGATATTTCAGGAGAATCTGTAAATATTTGCTTCTAGTGCCTACAAAAGGTAAAATCAGTATTAGACAACCTTTGTAATGGCAAACTGTGACTCACTAAATCTTTTTTCAATATTCAAGGGAGACATTGGACTACCTGGTCCACAAGGATTGATTGGAGAACCAGGAATTGGCATTGCTGGTCCAAAGGTAAAGTGACAATAAATATTCCAAACATCCCAATAAGTAACAATCCTAATATACCCCAGGATTACGTTTTTACATACTGTGCACTATTATGTAATGTTGATCCAGTTAGTTATATGTACTTTTACATTTATTGAGGTGTACACCATGTTTGATTTTACTTCTTGAGTAGTTTTGTACCTTATTTATGAATTGTCCCCAGATTAGCAATTCAAGATACTACTTCTCAGTTCTAATATAAGATATAGGACCATAGATTCAATGACATTTGAAGGCTCCCTGAATCTATGGATCTATACAGTATGATATAGTTTTGTTAGACCTTTAGTAGAAATGATGGTTTAAAACAGGCCACAATGCATGAATAGACAAATACTAACTTACAGTGAAACGAAACACACACTGTTTAATTTACATTGTCCCTTCCACTTCTGTATATGGATGATGGCACTGTGATTATTTTAATTAAAAAAAAACATCTAAGTACTTTTTTCCTAATCAATATAGTCCTCTGCTGCTGGTTTTAAATTGTCATAAAATATATATTTGAAATCAAATCTTTATTATTTTTTTGGCAATAACGTGGTGTGGGTGGAATCACGCCCCTCCAGCCTGTGTATTAGAATAATAGGGAGGTGAAGCCTCCATCAATCTACATGTAATACCCCGCCCCCATTGTGTTTAGCTGGTTAGTGGGCATGGAGGAGGGGGGAGGGAGTGGGCTGTTATTTACCACTGCGTATATGCCCACACGTGTGACTCTTTAGTCACATGGGCCACTCAGATGTGATAGGGAGGAAATGCTCAGCATAGAAACTCTCTGAAAACTGAGCATGTGCAGAGCTGCCAACACTACTCTGCAAAATTCTTGGCTGAATTAGAGACTTGGACAGAAGGTGGAGATAGAGAACAGTAGGATCAACCAGGTTTTTTTGCAGATTACAGAAAATGAACCTCATAGTAAATGAGTGAGTATGAAAAGCATGTAATACAGCATTTATTGATTTTTTTTTAGTATGTGGGTTTAGTGTCACTTATATTTTAAAGAGAAGCTCCAGTCATATATCTGAAAATTAAAAGTCAGCAGCTACATAAACTGTAGCTGCTGACTTTTAATAAACAGACACTCACCTGTCCCAGAATCCAGTGTTGTGCCCACCAGAGCCAGTTTTTTCCACCAGACTTCGGTCCCTGAGGCCACTTTTTGAATGGCCCTCAGGCTCCTGGGACCTGTAATGTGTTCCAGAAGACTGGGGGGGGGGGGGGGGCGTGGGGGTTGTGGGGAACGTCTGCTCAGATCGCTTAGGTGATCAGAATGAAAGTGAGACATGTCAAAACCACCTCCACCCCCCCCCCCAAAAAAAGGGGGATGAGGTGGGGAGGAGGAGGAAATTCCCTTTTTGGGTGAAGTTCTGCTTTAAAGGGGTTGTTGAGGCCGATATTAACCCCCCTAGCGGTATTCCCGAGTCTGGCTCGGGGTGGATTTTCAATACCAAAAGCGGTATCCCCGAGCCAGACTCGGGATCGCATCGCAGGATCCAGGAAGAGTTTACTTACCTTGTCCCCTGGTTCCTGCGATGTCTCCCTGCTGTGATCTGCGAGCCACTGTGTCTCGCTCGATTCACAGTGCCGAGCTCCGTTCCCTGCGAGCGTTGCGATGCACGGGGACGGAGTTCGGCGGCAAATTCAAAAAGTGAAACACACAGTATAGATACAGTATACTGTAATCTTACAGATTACAGTACTGTATCAAATAATTACACATCCCCTTTGTCCCTAGTGGTCTGTCCAGTGTCCTGCATGCAGTTTTATATTATAAATACTGTTCTTTCTGCTTGGAAACTGGAGATTGTCCATAGCAACCAAAACTGTCCCTTTACATCAAAAGTGGCTTTAGAGCAGCTAGAAAACAGCGATAATAAATTAGAATCACTCGCAGAATTGAGTGATAGTGATTTGTGGGAAAATCCATCACCAAACACTAAAAGTAACGAAAGTGACAATTCTGCAACTGAGCAAATTTCAGTGTTTTTGATTTGATTACATTATTGAATATTTTTTATTATTATTATATTATTATTTGTTATAATTATTTATAGTTATTTATTATATTATAATTTTTTATTTCGTTTTTCAAAATTTATCAATACACGGGATATCTACTAGACTATGGTTTGGACAGAATTATTCCTAAGAATTACAGGCCTACAATATAAAACGCCAAATTTCTGTGCAAAATAATGGTACCCCTTTCAGCACCTAAAATCTGAAATAATCATACCGCCAGGGAGGTTAATTCCCCTCTGCAATAAGATATACTATACAGTTTTGGGGTTTTTTTTCAGCAGCTAAATACCTATTTCGCCAATGTGCCACCTGCTGCTCTCCCTCCACGATGTATGGACTACAGTGGGAGGGGCTGAGTTTCCATTCTGACATCAGCCGTGAGGTCACTTGACTGCACATAGGTGATGTGAACAAAGGCATTTAGCTGTGGAATTAAAAAAAAAACACACACACACACACTGTCTAGTACATATTCTTATTGCAGAGGGGCTGGCAGGAATTGGCAGCAACTTTTTACAGGCAAAATAGGAGGGGAGGGGCAGGGAGGAGAGGAGAGGAAAGGGGAAGGGCGGGGAGGAAAGGGGAGGGGCGGGGAGGAGAGGATGGGGAGGGGTGGGGAGGAGAGGGAAGTGGTGGGAAGAAGAGGAGAGGAAAGGGGAGGGGTGGAGAGGGGAGTAGAGGGGAGAGGTGGGGAGTAGAGGGGAGAGGTGGGGAGGAGAGGGGAGTCACGGAGTGGAGAGGGGAGAGGCAGGGAGTGGAGGAGATTTTGTTCTCACTGTTGACTATGCAACTGAAAGAGAGAGGGAGGGGGAGTAGGGAGATGCAGAGACGCACAGGGGAGAGCTGTTATGATGGAGGCACATGCTTTCATGGCTCAGCAGCCATGATAAATGTGGTCAGCTCACAGAAGGGAAGTCAGGACCAGACAGGACCAACCAGGTACTGTAGAAGATAGAAAGGGGCAATTGAAAAGGCAAAAGAACTATGCTACCTCTTGTACCTTAGAGGGACAGGAGCATGATTTTTTTTGGGGGGGGGTAACAATCACTTTAAGTTTCATTTTCTGATGTTTCTCAAATTTAATTTTTTTATGTTTTGTAAGTATTTAAAGAAAATCAACTTACATAATTGAACTGCTAGTAACCAAATTACAAGTGATTTCTGATAAAACTCCAAATAGCCAGTGTTATTTGCTGTTTATGTAATCAAGTATTTTTAGAGCAAACCTAGTATCAGTTATGTTTTTCCATGTCAAGTGCATGCACACTATAATGTGTAAGTGTAACATTTACAGGTATTTATTACTATACCTAGCAATGACTGCTTTTCATTCCAGAAGGACAGAACCATCTTTGTTTAGCCATCATCCAGGGTCAGCATAGCTTCCTGGACTGAGCTGCTGATTCAGAGATGACACAATCATGTAATTCTTTGTGCCTCTGCTGTTCTGGGCTGTGTTCTGCTTGACATAGATCATCACCTGCTGCAGCCTCTCACATTATGACTTGCTACCAAGTTACAATGTTGCAGTCTGAACACTGTGGGAGAGAGGGCTAATGCTGGCCATACACTATACGAAAAATCTGCCGATATTCGGTCATTTAGACAGTTTGTTCGTTTTTCGGTCAGTTAATGGGTACATAATTGATAATCGTTGGGACGTTTTTGAGCCGAAAAAATGAAGCACAAGTTTAGAAATTTTCTGCTGAACGAACGATAAATTGAAAAGTTATTGTGTTTCCCGTCCGAACTGTTTGCACTAGGTATATGTAAAAAAAACAAAAAATTGATTAATTTATGTCCACGGAACGATTTATTGATAATTACATGATGGCACTATCGTTTGCTCTCACTGCCGAATGTTTGTTTTTCGAAAATGGGTTCGGCCGATTTTTTGAATACTGTATGGCCAGCATAAGGAAAATGCTTTCTCATGTCTACAGCCAACTGATTGAATCATTTCAGCCAAAGTCACTTGACTGGAGCTTAACTACTGCTTTTTAATGATGAATTAGCTTTTTTCAAAATTATTCCATACCTGTATGTATATTGTAATGTGAGAAATGTATTTATGGAGATTTGTTAAATTACGAAAATTCAATTTTTTTAAATTGTGCTTCTGTTCCTAAATCTGAATATCCTATCTTCTGTAGGGTGATAGAGGAGGTCCAGGACCACCCGGACCATACGGACCAAAGGGTGATGGATTTGCAGGACCACCCGTGAGTACAATATATAGTTTTGGGTTTGGAAGAATTAGCAACAGAATCAAGTCTAGTCTGCAACCACCATGAATGAAACAGCTGGGTTAATTTACTAAAGGCAAATAGACTGTGTACTAAAATTGAAAAAATGCTCCGAAGGGCCTATAGGCAGCTGAAAAAAAATTAAACTATATCAAATATATATATAACAAATTCTCTTTATTGCATACAAATATATGTGGAACATGAATTAAAAATTACATGAGCTTTGATATGCATGATATTAAAAAAAATTAGATGTCAATGTTACAATAGACTGTGTACTTTGCAGGTGCAGTTCCCCCAGAGCATAGCAAATGAGGGAAGCTTCACTTTGCAAAGAATACCCAATCACATGCAAGGAAGATCGAAAAAAACCCATAATTATTGCTTGCACGTGATTGGATGATGGAAGTCAGCAAAGCCCCATCCCATTTACTAAGTTCTGGAGCAACTGCATTTGCACAGTCTATTTGCCTTTAGTAAATAAACTCCTCTGAATCTGTTTGCCAGTGTTACACCAGTGAGATGAATTAGGACAAAAAGAATACAAAGAGGATGATTTGCTAAAATTGGTGCACAAAGAATCAGGTGCGGTGCATATTAACCAATCAACTTATTTTTTTATTTATTGTTTTATCAAAGCTTACTTAAACAAGCTGAAGTTAGAAGTGGATTGATTACTATGCACAGCTGCTCCAGATTCTGTGTACAGCAGTTTTATTAAATTTACTTCAAAATGTATTTGACAACAGTACCAAAGTTCCATAGAACAGGAGGGATAACCTCACTGAAAATGAAAATGGTTTATTTCTTCCTGAGATTTTGATCAGGAACAGAAATATATAGAATAGCAATTTAAAAGGTTTACACCGGTGGTTCTCAAATGGTTATACTGTACCTCGAGTATCATTAAGACTTAGTAAGCTAAAAAAAACAATGATGTAATTCAAATTGCCTTTTATTCATCTGATGTCAGACCTACAGATGTACTGAAATACACTGTATATTTTTCCAGAAAAATGGAAATAGGACTTTCCAGCTTATCAAAGCTATTTTAAAAAAAGTTGCTAAATTGCATTTTTCGTTTTTTGTTTTTCCTTTTATCCCCTAAATTTTCTCCTCTTTGTGCTCTACTCCCCTTCACACCATCACAAGTTATTAGAAAATCCTGACAAACTAAATCTGTCTGCTGCATTCATCTATCTTTACAAAACTTACTTCCAGCACTGAAATTACAACATTACTTTCCTGTGACTCACAAAAAATGTTCAATGTACCGGTATCTGTCAGTCAGCTCCCCTGTAACTAAGTTCCACCCAGTAAGAGTCCCACACACACTGCTTGTTTAATCAGTCCTGGGACAGTTAAACACTTCATGGGCAGAGCAAGTTCTGTATTCAAATTATGTCCATAATATATTGTATTGTGGCAAGCAGTGTCCACCTATCACCCTATAACCCTTGCACTAGTTCACTGACATTGCAACCTGGCCAGTGGTTTGACAACCCATTGTATTGGAAACAGCCCATTAAGTACCCCTTGACAAAGGTCATAATACCACCTAAGAGTATGCATACCTGGGGTTTAGAACCGCTGGTATGCACAATCTGCCAAGCAGTAAGAAAGTCAAAACCCCTTAATGTATTTTGTAAAAATAAAAATCTGTACACTACTTAAAAAAGTGTTTACCAATACCCTGGTATCTCTCGGTGTAATTGTACTCTTTACACTGGGTTCATGATGTTTGTGTGCCTTAATAGCCAACCACTTAACCACCATAGCTGCTTTATTGTGAAGTCCACACCCACTCCAGCCAGTGTTGTCTAATCCCAAGGTAGTGGCTTTTATTCTTTTCCTTTACAGCTCTGATTACATGTTCACCATAATTATTTCTCTTATAAATTGCCTTTTAAATTAGGGAATGCCAGGGCTTCCAGGACTAACTGGTGAACCAGGTCAAGAAGGGGTTGGATTACCAGGACCAAAGGTACTGTTTAAAAAATGCATGTGAGTAACTACTCATTCTCATTTTCCTATGAGCACATCAAGTAAATGAGCCTTAATACCATCCTTAGGGTGATCCAGGTTTCAGAGGTCCTATTGGTCTACCGGGTCCTCCAGGTGAAGGATTACCAGGACCAAAAGTAAGTCTCCTTTTAAAATTCAGCATTAGGAAATATGGCATCACCTGCACATATAGATTTCAGCAATTCGACATTCTACACCCGTATGAGTTTACATATTTCATTATATCATTTGACTATAAATATGTGATGTCATATTACTTGCTATTAATTATTTTAGCCTTTAGTCTTATATTGTATACTTTGATTTAGCACAAGCGAAACAGGTATTTTAATTGTTTTCCTCCAAAATAGAAAACTAATCTAATAATGTTTGTTGTTCTAAAGGGAAATATAGGAAAATCTGGTTTACCTGGCCCTCAGGGTCCCCCAGGCGAAGGCATTCAGGGACCAAAGGTAAGATGGAACTTTCTACTAAATATTTTTGTTTGTGAATAGTGAGATGTTTCAAGAGCAGTGATCAACAATATATCTGCATGCTTATTAGCTGCTCTGAAACATCAATCTGAGGGTTAGCCCTGACCCAGAGTTAAAAGTGCTTCATTACATATCATTAGTGTACCAACAGAAGCATCTTACTTTACTTCCTGCACTAAGATGCCTATCCAATGATAACAGTTGTCTAAATCCTGATACCTGTGCAGTTGTGTCTAATATAGCAAGGATGCTGAAAGCTGATGCATTCTGTTTCTGCCATCTAATCACTGAAAGTCTGATAACTGATCCAGCTGTGGTGAGTTAGCTTTACAGTCTCAGTAGCTTGGCAGTAGGGATGAGCCGAACACCCCCCGGTTCGGTTCGCACCAGAACCCGCGAACGGACCGAAAGTTCGCACGAACGTTAGAACCCCATTGACGTCTATGGGACTCGAACGTTCGAAATCAAAAGTGCTCATTTTAAAGGCTAATTTGCATGGTATTGTCCTAAAAAGGGTTTGGGGACCCGGGTCCTACCCCAGGGGACATGTATCAATGCAAAAAAAACTTTTAAAAACGGCCGTTTTTTCGGGAGCAGTGATTTTAATGATGCTTAAAGTAAAAAAAAAAAAGTGAAATATTCCTTTAAATATCGTACCTGGGGGGTGTCTATAGTATGCCTGTAAAGTGACGCGTGTTTCCCATGTTTAGAACAGTCCCTGCACCAAATGTCATTTTTAAAGGAAAAAATCTCATTTAAAACTGCTTGCGGGTTTAATGTCATGTCGGGTCATGGCAATATGGATGAAAATCAGTGAGACAAACGGCATGGGTACCCCCCAGTCCATTACCAGGCCCTTTGGGTCTTGTATGGATATTAAGGGGAACCCCGCACCCAAATTAAAATAAGGAAAGGTGTGGGGCCACCAGGCCCTATATACTCTGAACAGCAGTATACAGGCGGTGCAAACAAGACAGGGACTGTAGGTTTGTTGTTAAGTAGAATCTGTTTGTAATTTTGAACATTTTTAACGTGTTTAGCTCCAGCCAAAAAATCTTTTCTAAGCTTTTTGGAAAACATAGGGAAGGGTTATCACCCCTGTGACATTTGTTTTGCTGTCTTTCCTCCTCTTCAGAAGATTTCACCTCACTTTTTTGTCCCAATGAAAAATGTTTTTTGAAAATTTGGGTTTTTTTGTGGAACAAGGATTGGAAAGCATCAGTGGAAAGGAGAAATTGTTTTCCCATATTAACTCTTACAGGAGAGAATTTCCCTTCCTAGGGGTAGATTTCATCTCACTTCCTGTTGTCTCCTTCCGTTTGCAAGTAGGAGTCGTTTGTAAGTTAGATGTTTGAAAGTAGGGTCCTGCCCTATATACTCAGCAGAAATTTGGGCCTTAGGTGTTGCTGTGGCCACAACACTGTAAGCCCTCACAGGGCCCTGCTGTGAAATATTAGATCAAGAATTGTAATTACATGCCCCTGTTGAACAGGAGCTGAAAAATTAGGCCTTAGGCACTGGTGCTGGTGCCACAACACTGCAACCCCTCACAGACACTCTAGTTGGAACGCAGGAACGAGCCCTGCTGCAAATTATTGCTTCAAAAATTGTAATTACACGCCCCTGTTAGACAGGGGCAGAAAAATTGGGCCTTAGGCACTGGTGCTGGTGCCACAACACTGCAACCCCTCACAGACACTCTAGTTGGAACGCAGGAACGAGCCCTGCTGCAAAGTATTGCATCAAAAATTGTAATTACACGCCCCTGTTAGACAGGGGCAGAAAAATTGGGCCCTAGGCACTGGTGCTGGTGCCACAACACTGCAACCCCTCACAGACACTCTAGTTGGAATGCAGGAACGAGCCCTGCTGCAAAGTATTACATCAAAAATTGTAATTACACGCCCCTGTTAAACAGGGGCTGAAAAATTGTGCCTTAGGCACTGGTGGTGGCGCCCAGAACCAAAAATGTTCTTACAAGCTATCAGCGTGATGATTGAGGAGGAAGAGGATAATTACTCAGGGATAGTCACTCAGCATCAGCATAGGCAGTCTTTGAAGGGATCTGAGATTTCAAAAAAAATTATTCGGTTACATCAGCATCAGGTGCTTGGTAGCTGGTGGTGATCCAAGACTCATTCATTTTTATGAAGGTCAGCCGATCGACCGAGTCGGTGGACAGACGCACCCTGTGATCGGTTACCACGCCTCCAGCAGCACTGAATGTGCGTTCCGAAAGAACGCTGGATGCAGGACAGGCCAGTAGCTCAATTGCATACTGTGCAAGCTCTGGCCAGTGATCCATCCTCAAGACCCAGTAACCCAGAGGATTTTCGGTGGGAAAGGTGTCCAAGTCTGATCTTGCCCCTAGGTATTCCTGCACCATGTAAAACAGACGCTGGCGATGGTTGCTGGAACCGATCATACCTTGGGGCTGCGGACCAAAAAATTGTCTGAACGCATCGGTCAGACGGCCACCTTCTCCACCGCTCCTTCTTTGACTGACCGAAGCCTCAGCAACACGTTGTCCAGAAACAGGAGTTTGTAACCTCCCAGTCTCTGGGAACGCGTTGCACAGACCTTTCTGCAAGGCCTCCCGAAGATGTTTCATCCTCTGCTCCCTCTGCGATGGCAAGATAAGGTCCGCAACCTTACCCTTGTAACGTGGATCAAGGAGGGTTGCCAGCCAGTATTGGTCCTTCTCCTTGATACCACGAATACGAGGATCCTTACGCAGGCTTTGCAGGATCAGGGAGGCCATGCAGCGTAGGTTTGCTGAGGCATTCGGTCCGGAGTCCTCTGGGTCACTAAGAACGACATGGTCCGCAGCCACCTCCTCCCAGCCACGTACAAGTCCATGTGTTTCTTGGGACTGATCCCTTAAAGACTGCTGCTGATGCTGAGTGCCAGGCTCCACCTCCATACTGACACAATCTTCCACCTCCTCCTCTTCCTCCTCGTCCTCTTCCTGTGTGATCGGCGGGCACGCAGGAACACTGTCTGGATAAAGGGGGCCTTGAGAGCTAAGGAAGTCCTCCTCTTCCTGCCTCTGTTCTGCCTCAAGTGCCCTGTCCATTATTCCACGCAGCGTGTGCTCCAACAGGTGGACAAGGGGGACAGTGTCACTGATGCATGCACTGTCACTGCTCACCATCCTCGTGGCCTCCTCGAATGGTGACAGGACAGTGCATGCATCCCTGATCATGGCCCACTGGCGTGGGGAAAAAAAACCAAGCTCCCCTGACCCTGTCCTGGTGCCATAGTCGCACAGGTACTCATTGATGGCCCTCTGCTGCGTGTGCAGCCGCTGCAGCATGGCCAACGTTGAGTTCCACCTGGTGGGCATGTCACAGATTAGGCGGTTCTTGGGCAGGTTAAACTCCTTTTGGAGGTCCGTCAGCCGAGCACTGGCATTATATGACCGGCGGAAATGCACACAGACTTTCCTGGCCTGCCTCAGGACATCCTGTAAGCCCGGGTACCTGCCCAAGAACCGCTGCACCACCAAGTTAAGGACGTGAGCCAAACAGGGCACATGGGTCATTTGTCCCTGTCGGAGGGCAGAGAGGAGGTTGGTGCCATTGTCGCAAACCACCATTCCTGCCTTAAGTTGGCGTGGCGTCAACCACCTCTGAACCTGCCCCTGCAGAGCTGACAGAACCTCTGCCCCAGTGTGGCTCCTGTCCCCCAAGCACACCAGCTCAAGCACCGCATGGCATCTTTTGGCCTGCGTACTTGCGTAGCCCCTTGAACGCCTACGGAGCACCGCTGGTTCCGAGGAAGAGGCCATGGAGGAAGAAGAAGAGGAGGGGGTGGAGGAGAGAGGTGTGTCACAATCAGCATTTTGGAGGCGTGGTGGCGGAACAACCTCCAACACTACTGCACCTTGTCCTGCATCCTTCCCAGCTGCCAGCAGAGTCACCCAATGCGCCGTGAAACTTAGGTAACGTCCCTGTCCATGCCTGCTGGACCATGAGTCAGCGGTAATATGCACCTTACCGCTGACCGCCCTGTCCAGCGAGGCATGGACATTGCCTTCCACATGCCGGTAGAGAGCCGGAATCGCCTTCCGTGAGAAAAAGTGGCGTTTGGGTACCTGCCACTGAGGAACCGCACATTCCACAAACTCACGGAAGGGGGCAGAGTCTACCAACTGAAAAGGCAGCAGTTGAAGTGCTAGCAATTTTGCCAAGCTAGCATTCAACCGCTGGGCATGTGGATGGCTGGGAGCAAACTTCTTTCGGCGGTGCAGCAGCTGGGGCAGGGAAATTTGCCTGGTACAATCTGACGTCGGTGTACCAAAAGCAGATTGCCCACAAGTACTTGGCTGTGACACACCTAATTCTACACCTTCATTCCTCTCACTGCAGGTCTCAGAGAGGACTGAAGGTCTAGTGGGGTTGGAAATCTCAGCTGATGAGGAGCAAGGAGAGATCCTCTTTGTTCTTTGGTGTGGGTCTTT